>NW_026893138.1:0-81566 GCF_033815535.1 Pezoporus flaviventris | reverse complement strand
TAGCGACAGCAATGATGGTGACACCGTTGCAAAGCTGACTGTGTGCTGAAGATGCCCAGCACATGCTTTCCCTCCTGGCTCTTCGACTGTGGGAGCAGACGGCAACCGTTCGTGCTCTACTCACTGTGCTGCTGGGCAGCCGAGAGCAAGCTCTGAAGAGGGTGCATTCAAAATGGACCTTTAGGTATGACACTGAGGAGCGACAGCAATGATGGTGACACCGTTGCAAAGCTGACTGTGTGCTGAAGATGCCCAGCACATGCTTTCCCTCCTGGCTCTTCGACTGTGGGAGCAGACGGCAACCGTTCGTGCTCTACTCACTGTGCTGCTGGGCAGCCGAGAGCAAGCTCCGAAGAGGGCGCTTTCAAATGGACCTTTCGGTATGAAAGCGAGGAGCGACAGCAATGATGGTGACACCGTTGCAAAGCTGACTGTGTGCTGAAGATGCCCAGCACATGCTTTCCCTCCTGGCTCTTCGGCGCTGGGAGCAGAGGCCAGACGTTCGTGCACTAATCGCTGAGCTTCTGGGCAGCTGAGAAGCAGCTTTGGAGAGGTTGCATTCAAATGTACTTTTAGGTATGAAACCGAGGAGTGACAGCAATAATGGTGACAGCATTGCAAAGCTGACTGTGTGCTGAAGATGCCCCGCACATGCTTTCCCTCCTGGCTCTTCGACTGTGGGAGCAGACGGCAACCCTAACCCTAACCCTAACCCTAACCCAACCCTAACCCTAACCCTAACCCTAACCCTACCCCTAACCCTAACCCTAACCCTAAACCTAACCCTAACCCCTAACCCATAACCCTAACCCTAATCCCTAACTCCTAACCCCTAACCCTAACCCTAACCCTAACACTTAACCCTAAGCCTAACTCCTAACCCTAACCCTAACGCTAACCCTAACACGTAACCCTAACCCTAACACTTAACCCTAACCATAACCCTAACCCTAATCCTAACTCCTAACCCTAACCCGTAACCCTAACCCTAACACTTAACCCTAAGCCTAACTCCTAACCCTAACCCTAACGCTAACCCTAACACGTAACCCTAACCCTAACACTTAACCCTAACCATAACCCTAACCCTAATCCTAACTCCTAACCCTAACCCGTAACCCTAACCCTAACACTTAACCCTAAGCCTAACTCCTAACCCTAACCCTAACGCTAACCCTAACACGTAACCCTAACCCTAACACTTAACCCTAACCATAACCCTAACCCTAATCCTAACTCCTAACACTAACCCGTAACCCTAAACCTAACACTTAACCCTAAGCCTAACTCCTAACCCTAACCCTAACGCTAACCCTAACACGTAACCCTAACCCTAACACTTAACCCTAACCATAACCCTAACCCTAATCCTAACTCCTAACCCTAACCCGGAACCCTAAACCTAACACTTAACCCTAAGCCTAACTCCTAACCCTAACCCTAACGCTAACCCTAACACGTAACCCTAACCCTAACACTTAACCCTAACCATAACCCTAACCCTAATCCTAACTCCTAACCCTAACCCGTAACCCTAACCCTAACACTTAACCCTAAGCCTAACTCCTAACCCTAACCCTAACGCTAACCCTAACACGTAACCCTAACCCTAAGACTTAACCCTAACCATAACCCTAACCCTAATCCTAACTCCTAACCCTAACCCGTAACCCTAACCCTAACACTTAACCCTAAGCCTAACTCCTAACCCTAACCCTAACTCCTAACCCGTAACCCTAACCCTAACACTAGTTTAACCTAGACTAGCTCTGTTTGATCCGGCCCAGCCCAGTTTAAAACATTCGAGCCCAGTTTAAACCCAGTCCAGGTCTGTTGGATCCAGCCTAGCCCAGTTTAACTTAGTCCAGACCAGTTTAACTCATTCCATCTCAGTTTGATCTAGCCCAGCCCAGTTCAGTTCACTTTAGTACAGTATAACCCTGTCCAGCCCAGTTTAATCCAGTCCAGCACAGTTTCACACAGTCCAGGCCTGTTTAATCCTGTCTCTCTCAATTTAAGCCAGTCCAACCCACTTTAACACAGTCCAGCCCAATTAAACCCTGTCCAGCCCGTTTTAATCCACTCCAGCTCTGTTAGATCCAGCCCAGCCCAGTTCAGTTTACTCTAGCACAGTTTAACCTTGTCCAGCCCAGTTCAATGCACTCCAGATCAGTTCAATCCTTCCCAGCCCAGTTTAACACAGTCCAGCCAACTTTAACCCAGTCCTGCCCAGTTTGATCCATCCCAGCACAGTTTAACCCAGTCCAGCCCAGTTTAACCCAGTCCAGATCAGTTCAAACCAGCCCAGCCCTGTTTAACCCAGACCAGCTCACTTTAATCCTGCCCAGCCCAATTCAGTTCATTCTAGCACTGTTTAACCCAGTCCAGCCCAATTTAGTACAGTCCAGCTTAATTCAATCTAGCCCAGCACAGTTTAACCCAAACCAGCCATATTTAATACACTCCAACTCAGTATAATCCAGTCCAGCCCAGTTTAACTCAGTCCAGCCCACTTTAAACACAGTCCAGCTCATGTTGTTCCAGCCCCGTCCACTTTAACCCAGTCCAGCTCACTTTAATCCAGCCCCAGCCCCGTTCAGTCTACTCTAGCACAGTTTAACCCTGTCCAGCCCAGTTTAACCCAGCCCAGACCAGTTTAACCCAGTCCATCCAAGTCCAGCCCAGTCCATCCCAGTTTGATCCAGCCCAGCCCAGTTAAACACAGTCCAGCCCAATTTGTTACAGTCCAGCTTAAGTAATCACGTCCAGCCCAGTTTAATCCAGCCCAGATAAATTTAATCCAGCCAAAGCCAGTTTAACACAGTCCGGCCTAATTTAACCCAGCCCAGCCCAGTTTAACCCAGTCCAGCTGAGTTTCATCCAGCCCAGCCCTGTTAAGTTACCTCCAGCCCACTTTAATACAGTTCGGCCCAGTTTAACACAGTCCAGCCCAATTTAACCCTGTCCAGCCATATTTAAACCACTCCAGCCCAGTTTAATCCAGCACAGCCCAGTTCAGTTCACTCTAGAACAGTTTAACCTTGTCCAGCCCTGTTCAGTTCAGCCCACCCCAGTTTAACACAGTCCAGCCAACTTTAACCCAGTCCAGCCCAGTTTGATCCAGCCCAGCACAGTTTAACCCACTCCAGCCATATTTAATAACCTCCAGCTAAGTATAATCCACTCCAGCTCAGTTTAACCCAGTCCAGAGCAGTTTAACACAGTTCACCTCAGTTTGATCCAACACAGCCCAGTTTCACTTCACTCTAGCACAGGTTAACCCAGTCCAGCCCAGTTTAATCCAGTCTGGCTCAATTTAACCCAGTCCAGCCCAGTTTAACTCAGTCCAGCTCAGTTTAACCTAGTCCAGCTCTCTTTGATCCAGCTCAGCCCAGTTTAAAACAGTCCAGCTCAGTTTAATGCAGCCCAGCCCATTTCAGTTCACTCTAGCACTTTTTAACACAGTCCAGCCCAATTTAATTCAGTCCAGCTCAGTTCAATCCAACACAGCTCAGTTTAACGAAGTCCAGCCATATTTAATACACTCCAACTCAGTATAATCCAGTCCACCCCAGTTTAACACAGCCCAGCCCAGTTTAACCCAGTCCAGCTCAGTTTCATCCAGCCCAGCCCAGTTCAGTTCACTCTAGCACAGTTTAACCCTGTCCAGTCCAGTTTGATCCAGCCCAGCCCCATTTAACCCAGTCCAGCCATATTTAATACACTCCAGCTCAGTATAACCCAGTCCAGCCTAGTTTAACCTACTCCAGACCAGTTTAATCCGGTCCATCTCAGTTCATTCCACTCCAGGCCAGTTTCACCCTGTCCAGCCCACTTTAAACAGTCCAGCTCAGACTGATCCAGCCCAGCCCAGTTTAACCCAGTCCAGCTCACTTTCATCCTGCCCAGCCCACTTCAGTTCCTACTAGCACTGTTTAACACAGCCCAGCCCAATTTAATTCAGTCCAGCTCAGTTAAATCTAGCCCAGCCCAGTTTAACCCAGTCCAGCCATATTTAATACACACCAGCTCAGTATAATCCAGTTCAGCCCAGGTTAATCCAGTCCAGCCCCCTTTAAACACAGTCCAGCTCAGTTTGATCCAGCCCGATCCACTTGAACCCAGTCCAGCTCAGTTTAATCCAGCCCAGCCCAGTGCAGTTCACTCTAGCCCAGTTCAACCCTGTCCAGCCAAGTTTTATCCAGCCCAGCCCAGTTTAACCCAGTCCAGCCATATTTAATACACTCCAGCACAGTATAATCCAGTCCAGCCCAGTTTAACCCTGTCCAGCCCAGTTTTATACAGCCCAGCCCAGTTTAACCCAGTCCAGCCCAGTTTAACCCAGTACAGCCCTGTTTTACCCCAGTCCAGCCCAGTTTAACCCAAGCCAGCTCACTTTGATACAGCCCAGCCCAGTTTAACCCAGTCCAGCTCACTTTCATACTGCCCAGCCCACGTCAGTTCACTCTAGCACGGTTTAACCCAGTCAAGCCCAGTTTAACCCAGTCCAGTTGAGTTTGATCCAGCCCAGCCCACTTCAGTTCACTCTAGCACAGTTTAACATAGTCCAGCCCACTTTAAACACAGTCCAGCTCAGTTTGATCCAGCCCGGTCCACTTGAACCCAGTCCAGCTCACTTTAATCCAGCCCAGCCCAGTTCAGTTCACTCTAGCACAGCTTAACCCTGTCCAGCCCAGTTTGATCCAGCCCAGCCCATTTTAAACCACTCCAGCCCAGTTTAACCCACGACAGCCCAGTTTGATACAGCTCAACATGGTTTAACCCAGGCCAGCCCAATTTGATCCAGCCCAGCCCTGTTTAACCCAGTCCAGCATACTTAATACGCTCCAGCTCAGTATAATCCACTCCAGCCCAGTTTAACCAAGTCCAACCCAGTCTGATCAAGCCTTTAAACACAGTCCAGCCCACTTTGATCCAGCCAGCCCAATTTAACACACTCCAGCTCAGTTTGATCCAGCCCAGCCCACTTCAGTTCACTCCAGCCCACTTTAACCCAGTCCAGCCCAGTTTAACCCACTCCAGCTCACTTTTGATCCAGCCCAGCCCACTTCAGTTCACTCTAGCACAGTTTAACCCAGTCCAGCCCAGTTTAACACAGTCCAGCTCAGTTTAAACACAGTCCAGCTCAGTTTGATCCAGCACAGCCCAGTTTATCCCAGTCTAGCTCACTTTCATCCTGCCCAGCCCACTTCAGTTCACTCTAGTGCAGTTTAACCCTGTCCAGCCTAATTTAATTCAGTCCAGCTCAGTTCAATCCATCCCAGCCCAGTTTAACCCGGGCCAAATCAGTTCGATACAGCCCAGCCCAGTTTAACCCAGTCCAGCCATGTTTAACCCAGTCCAGCCCAGTTTGTTACAGCCCAGGCCAATTTAACCCAGTCCAGCCATATTTATTACACTCCAGCTCAGTATAATCCAGCCCAGCCAAGTTTAACCCAGTCCAACCCAGTTTAACCCAGCCCAGCCCAGTTTAACCCAGTCCAGCTCAGTTTCTTCCAGCCCAGCCCAGTTTAACCCAGTCCAGCCATATTTATTACACTCCAGCTCAGTATAATCCAGCCCAGCCAAGTTTAACCCAGTCCAACCCAGTTTAACCCAGCCCAGCCCAGTTTAACCCAGTCCAGCTCAGTTTCCTCCAGCCCAGCCCTGTTCAGTTCACTCTAGCACAGTTTAACCCTGGCCAGCCCAGTTTAACCCACTCCAGATCAGTTCAATCAATCCCAGCCCAGTTTAACCCAGTCCAGCCAAGTCTAACCCAGTCCACCCCAGTTTGATCCAGCCCAGCCCAGTTTAACCCAGTCCAGCCATATTTAATATACTCCAGCTCAGTATAATCCACTCCAGCCCAGTTTAACCCAGTCCAGCCCAATTTGATAAAGCACACCCCACTTTAACCCACTCCAGCCCAGTTTAACCCAGTACAGCCCAGTTTAACCCAGTACAGCCCAGTTTTACCACTGTCCAGCCCAGTTTAACCCAGGCCAGCCCAGTTTGATTCAACCCAGCCCATTTTAACCCTGCCCAGCCCACTTCAGTTCACTCTAGCACTGTTTAACCCAGTCAAGCCCACTTTAACCCAGTCCCCCTCAGTTCAATCCAGCCCAGCCCAGTTTAACCCAGTCCAGCCCAGTTTAACCCAGTCCAGCTCAATTTAACACAGTCCAGCCCACTTTAAATACTGTCCAGCCCAGTTTGATACAGCCCAGCCCAGTTTAACCCAGTCCAGCTCAGTTTGATCCAGACCAGCCCAGTTTAACCCAGTCCAGCCAAGTTTAACCCATTCCAGCCGTATTTAATACACACCAACTCAGTATAATACAGTCCAGCCCAGTTTAACCCAGTCCAGCACTGTTTTCATCCAGCCCAGCCCAGTTTAAGCCAGTGCAGCCATATTTAATACACACCAGCGCAGTATAATCCAGTCTACCCCAGTTTAATCCAGCCCAGCTCAGTTTGATCCAGCCCAGCCCAGTTCAGTTCACTCGAGCACAGTTTAACCATGTCCAGCCCAGTTTAATACATTCCAGATCAGTTCAATCCATCCCAGCCCAGTTTAACCCAGTCCAGCCAAGTTTAACCCAGCCCAGCACAATTTTTTAACCAGCCCAGCCCAGTTTAACCCTGTCCACCCAAGTTTAACCCAGGCCAGTCCAGTTTGATACACCCCAGCCCAGTTTAACCCATTCCAGCCGTATTTAATACACTCCAACTCAGTATAACCCAGTCCAACCCACTTTAAACTCAGTCATGCTCAGTTTGATCCATCCCAGCCCAGTTTCATACAGCCCAGCCCACTTTAACCCAGTCCAGCAATATTTAATACACACCAGCTCAGTATAATCCAGTCCACCCCAGTTTAACCCAGGCCAGCCCAGTTTAACTTACTCCAGCCCAGTTTTCATCCAGCCCAGCCAACTTTAACACAGTCCAGGCCAGCCTGATACAGCCCAGCCCAGTTTAACCCAGTGCAGCATATTTAATACACTCCAGCTCAATATAATCCACTCCAGCCCAGTTTAACCCAGTCCAGCCCACTTGAAACACAGTCCCGCTCAGTTTGATCCAGTCCAGCTCACTTTGATCCAGCCCAGCCCACTTCAGTTCACTCTAGCACAGTTTAACCCAGTCCAGCCCAGTTTAACACAGTCCAGCTCAGTTTAAAAACAGTCCAGCTCACTTTGATCCACCCCAGCCCAGTTTAACCCAGTCTAGCTCACTTTGATCCAGCCCAGTGCAGTTCTGTTCACTCTAGCTCAGTTTAACCCTGTCCAGCCCAATTTAATTCAGTCCAGCTCAGTTAAATCCATCCCCAGCCCACTTTATCCCATTCCAGCCGTATTTAATACACTCCAACTCAGTATAATCCAGTCCAGCCCAGTTTAACCCAGTCCAGGTCAGCTTAACCAGGGCCAGCCAAGTTTGATACAGCCCAGCCCAGTTTAACCCAGTCCAGCAAGATTTAATACACACCAGCTCAGTATAATCCAGTCCACCCCAGTTTAACCCAGCCCAGCCTAGTTTAACCCACTCCAGCCCAGTTTGCATCCAGCCCAGCCAAGTTTAACACAGTCCAGGCCAGTCTGATACAGCCCAGCCCATTTTAACCCATTCCAGCCCAGTTTAACACAGTCCAGCCCACTTTAAACACTGTCCAGCCCAGTTTGATACAGCCCAGCCCAGTTTAACCCAGTCCAGCTCAGTTTGATCCAGACCAGCCCAGTTTAACCCAGTCCAGCCAAGTTTAACCCCTTCCAGCCGTATTTAATACACTCCAACTCAGTATAATCCAGTCCAACCCAGTTTAACCCAGTCCAGCCCTGTTTGATACAGCCCAGCCCACTTTAACCCAGTCCACCCAAGTTTAACCCAGTCCAGCACAGTTTTCATACAGGCCAGCCCAGTTTAACCCAGTCCAGCCATATTTAATACACACCAGTACAGTATAATCCAGTCTACCCCAGTTTAATCCAGCCCAGCTCAGTTTGATCGAGCCCAGTTCAGTTCACTCTAGCACAGTTTAACCGTGTCCAGCCCAGTTTAATCCACTCCAGATCAGTTCAATCCATCCCAGCCCAGTTTAACCCAGTCCAGCCAAGTTTAAGCCAGTCCAGCCAAGTTTAACCCAGCCCAGCACAGTTTTCATCCAGCCCAGCCCAGTTTAACCCAGTCCACCCAAGTTTAACCCAGGCCAGCCCAGCCCAGTTTGATACAGCCCAGCCCAGTTTAACCCAGTCCAGCAATATTTAATCCACTCCAGATCAGTTCAATCCATCCCAGCCCCGTTTAACCCAGTCCAGCCAAGCTTAACCCAGTCTAGCCCAGTTTTCATCCAACCCAGCCCAGTTTAACCCAGTCCAGCATATTTAATACACTCCAGCTCAGTATAATCCACTCCAGCGCAGTTTAACCCAGTCCAGCCCACTTTAAACACAGTCCAGCTCAGTTTGATACAACCCAGCCCAGTTTAACCCAGTCCAGCTCACTTTCATCCAGCCCAGCCCACTTCAGTTCACACCAGCCCACTTTAACCCAGTCCAGCCCAGTTTAAACACAGTCCAGCTCAGTTTGATCCAGCCCAGCCCAGTTTATCCCAGTCTAGCTCACTTTGATCCAGCCCAGACCAGATCAGTACACTCTAGGACAGTTTAACCCTGTCCAGCCCTATTTAATTCAGTCCAGCTCAGTTCAATCCATCCCAGCCCAGTTTAACCCGGGCCAGCAGAGTTTGATACAGCCCAGCCCAGTTTAACCCAGTCCAGCAGTATTTAATTCAGTCCAGCTCAGTATAATCCAGTCCACCCCAGTTTAACCCGGCCAACCCAGTTTAACCCACTCCAACCCAGATTTAATCCAGCCCAGCCAAGTTTAACACAGTCCAGCCCAGTCAGATCCAGCCCAGTTTAACCCAGTCCTGCCATATTTAATCCACTCCAGCCCAGTTTAACCCACTCCAGCCCAGTTTAACCCAGTCCAGCCCAGTTTAAACACTGTCCAGCCCACTTTGATACAGCCCAGCCCAGTTTAACCCAGTCCAGCTCACTTTGATACAGCCCAGCCCAGTTTAGTTTACTCTAGCACAGTTTAACGATGTCCAGCCCAGTTTAATCCACTCCAGATCAGTACAGTCCACCCCAGCCCAGTTTAACCCAGTCAAGCAAAGTTTAACCCAGTGAAGCCCAGTTCGATCCAGACCAGCCCAGTTTAACCCCGTCCAGACAAGTTTAACCCATTCCAGCCGTATTTAATACACTCCAACTCAGCATAATCCAGTCCAGCCCAGTTTAACCCAGTCCAGCCCTGTTTGATACAGCCCAGTCAACTTTAACCCAGTCGACCCAAGTTTAACCCAGTCCAGCACAGTTTTCATCCAGCCCAGCCCACTTTAACCCAGTTTGATACAGCCCAGCCCAGTTTAACCCAGTCCAGCCAAGCTTAACCCAGTCTAGCCCAGTTTTCATCCAACCCAGCCCAGTTTAACCCAGTCCAGCATATTTAATACACTCCAGCACAGTATAATCCACTCCAGCCCAGTTTAACCCAGTCCAGCCCACTTTAAACACAGTCCAGCCCAGTTTGATTTACCCCAGACCAGTTTAACCCAGTCCAGCTCAGTTTAAAAACAGTCCAGCTCAGTTTGAGACAACCCAGCCCAGTTTATCCCAGTCTAGCTCACTTTCATCCAGCCCAGACCAGATCAGTTCACTCTAGCACAGTTTAACACATTCCAGCCCAGTTTAACACAGTCCAGCTCAGTTTAAAAACTGTCCAGCTCAGTTTGATCCAGCACAGCCCAGTTTATCCCACTCTAGCTCACTTTGATCCAGCCCAGACAAGATCAGTTCACTCTAGCACAGTTTAACCCTGTCCAGACCAACTTAATTCAGTCCAGCTCAGTTCAATCCATCCCAGCCCAGTTTAACCAGGGCCAGCCCAGTTTCATACAGCCCAGCCCAGTTTAAACCAGTCCAGCAATATTTAATACACACCAGCTCAGTATAATCCAGTCCACCCCAGTTTAACCCAGCCCAGCAGTTTAACTCACTCCAGCCCAGTTTTCATCCAGCCCAGCCAACTTTAACACAGTCCAGCCCAGTCTGATACAGCCCAGCCCAGTTTAACCCAGTCCAGCCATATTTAATACACTCCAGCTCAGTATAATCCACTCCAGACCAGTTTAACCCAGTCCAGCCCACTTGAAACACTGTCCAGCTCAGTTTGATACAACCCAGCCCAGTTTAACCCAGTCCAGCTCACTTTGATCCAGCCCAGCCCACTTCAGTTCACTCTAGCACAGTTTAACCCAGTCCAGCTTTGTTTAACACAGTCCAGCTCAGTTTAAACACAGTCCAGCTCAGTTTGATCCAGCACAGCCCAGTTTATCCCACTCTAGCTCACTTTGATCCAGCCCAGACAAGATCAGTTTACTCTAGCACAGTTTAACCCATTCCAGCCCAACTTAATTCAGTCCAGCTAAGTTCAATCCATCCCAGCCCAGTTTAACCCGGGCCAACCCAGTTTCATACAGCCCAGCCCAGTTTAAACCAGTCCAGCAATATTTAATACACACCAGCTCAGTATAATCCAGTCCACCACATTTTAACCCAGCCCAGCCCAGTTTAACCCACTCCAGCCCAGTTTGCATCCAGCCCAGCCAAGTTTAACACAGTCCAGCCCAGTCTGATACAGCCCAGCCCAGTTTAACCCAGTCCAGCCATATTTAATACACTCCAGCTCAGTATAATCCACTCCAGCCCAGTTTAACCCAGTCCAGCCCACTTGAAACAATGTCCAGCACAGTTTGATACAACCCAGCCCAGTTTAACCCAGTCCACCCAAGTTTAACCCAGTCCAGCACAGTTTACATACAGCCCAGCCCAGTTTAACCCAGTCCAGCCATATTTAATACACACCAGCTCAGTATAATCCAGTCAACCCCAGTTTAACCCAGCCCAGCTCAGTTTGATCCAGCCCAGCCCAGTTCAGTTCACTCTAGCACAGTTTAACCATGTCCAGCCCAGTTTAATCCACTCCACATCAGTTCAATCCATCACAGCCCAGTTTAACCAAGTCCAGCCCAGTTTAACCCAGTCCACCCAAGTTTAACCCAGGCCAGCCCAGTTTGATACAGCCCAGCCCAGTTTAACCCAGTCCAGCCATATTTAATACACTCCAGCTCAGTATAACCCTGTCCAATCCAGTTTAAACCAGGCCAGCTCAGTTTCATCCAGCCCAGCCCAGTTTAACCCAGTCCAGCAAAGTTTGTTACAGCCCAGCCCAGTTTAACCCAGTCCAGCCATATTTAATACACTCCAGCTCAGTATAATCCACTCCAGCCCAGTTTAACCCAGTCCAGCCCACTTTAAGCACAGTCCAGCCCACTTTGATCCAGCCCAGCCCCGTTTAACCCAGTCCAGCTCAGTTTAAACACAGTCCAGCTCAGTTTGATACAACCCAGCCCAGTTTAACCCAGTCCAGCTCACTTTGATCCAGCCCAGACCACTTCAGTTCACTCTCGCACAGTTTAACCCAGTCCAGCCCAGTTTAACACAGTCCAGCTCAGTTTAAAGACAGTCCAGCTCACTTTGATCCAGCCCAGCCCAGTTTATCCCAGTCTAGCCCACTTTGATACAGCCCAGACCAGTTCAGTTTACTCTAGCACAGTTTAACCCTGTCCAGTCCAATTTCATTCAGTCCAGCTCAGTTCAATCCATCCCAGCCCAGTTTAACCCGGGCCAGCCCAGTTTGATACAGCCCACTCCCGTTTAACCCAGTCCAGCAATATTTAATAAACACCAGCTAAGTATAATCCAGTCCACCCCAGTTTAACCCGGCCAGCCCAGTTTAACCCACTCCAGCCCAGTTTGCATCCAGCCCAGCCAACTTTAACACAGTCCAGCCCAGTCTGATACAGCCCAGCCCAGTTTAACCCAGTCCAGCCATATTTAATACACTCCAGCTCAGTATAATCCACTCCAGCCCAGTTTCACCCAGTCCAGCCCACTTGAAACACTGTCCAGCTCAGTTTGATACAACCCAGCCCAGTTTAACCCAGGCCAGCTCACTTTCATCCTGCCCAGCCCACTTCAGTTCACTCTAGCGCTGTTTAACCCAGTCAAGCCCACTTTAACCCAGTCCACCTCAGTTCAATCCAGCCAAGCCCAGTTTAACCCAGTCCAGCCCAGTTTAACCCAGCCCAGCTCAATTTAACCCAGCGCAACCAAGTTTAACCCAATCCAGTTCAGTTTAATCCAGGCCAGCCCACTTTAGTCCACTCCAGCCCAGTTTAATACACTCCATCTCAGTTTAATCCAGTCCAGCCCAGCTTCACCCAATCCAGCTCACTTTAATCCAGCATAACTCAGTTTGACACAGTCCAGCCCACTTTAATCCAGACAAGCCCAGTTTAACCCAGTCCAGCCCAGTTTAATCCAGTCCAGCTAAATTTAATCAAACCCAGCGCAGTTTAACACAGTCCAGCCCAGTTTAGTTCACAGCAGCAGAGTTTAACCCAGCCCAGTCATGTTTGACCCAGTACAGCTGTGTTTAATCCAGGCCAGCTCATTTTGATCCAGTCCAGCTCAATTCAATACAGCTCAACCCAGTTTAATCCAGTCCAGCTCAGTTCAATCCAGCCCAGCCCACTTTAACCAAGTCCAACCCAGTCTGATCAAGCCCAGCCCAGTTTAACCCAGTCCAGCCATATTTAATACACACCAGCTCAGTATAATGCAATCCACCCCAGTTTAATTCAGCCCAGCCCCGTTTCATCCAGCCCAGCCCAGTTCAGTTCACTCTAGCACAGTTTAACCCAGTCCAGCCAAGTTTAACCCAGTCCAGCCCAGTTTAACCCAGTCCAGCCCAGTTTAACCCAGTCCAGCCAAGTTTAACCCAGTCCAGCCAAGTTTAATACACTCCAGCCCAGTTTAACCCAGTGCAGCCCAGTTTAACCCATGCCAACCCACTTTGATACAGCCCAGCTCAGTTTGATCCTCCCCAGCCCAGTTCAGTTTACTCCAGCACAGTTTAACCCAGTCCAGCTCAGTTTGACCCAGCCCAGCCCACTTCAGTTCACTCTAGCACAGTTTAAGCCAGTCCAGCCCAGTTTAACACAGTCCAGCTCAGTTTAAACACAGTCCAGCTCAGTTTCATCCAGCCCAGCCCATTTCAGTTCACTCTAGCACAGTTTAACCATGTCCAGCCCAGTTTAATCCACTCCAGATCAGTTCAATCCATCCCAGCCCAGTTTAACCCAGTCCAGCCAAGTTTAACCCAGGCCACCCCAGTTTTCATCCAGCCCAGCCCAGTTTAACCCAGTCCAGCATATTTAATACACTCCAGCTCAGTATAATCCACTCCAGCCCAGTTTAACCCAGTCCAGCCCACTTTAAACACAGTCCAGCCCACTTTAATCCAGCCAAGCCCAGTTTAACCTAGTCCAGCTCAGTTTAACCCAGTCCAGCCCAGTTTAATCCAGTCCAGCTAAATTTAATCAAACCCAGCGCAGTTTAACACAGTCCAGCCCAGTTTAGTTCACAGCAGCAGAGTTTAACCCAGCCCAGTCATGTTTAATCCAGTACAGCTGTGTTTAATCCAGGCCAGCTCATTTTGATCCAGTCCAGCTCAATTCAATCCAGCTCAACCCAGTTTAATCCAGTCCAGCTCAGTTCAATCCAGCCCAGCCCACTTTAACCAAGTCCAACCCAGTCTGATCAAGCCCAGCCCAGTTTAACCCAGTCCAGCCATATTTAATACACACCAGCTCAGTATAATGCAATCCACCCCAGTTTAATTCAGCCCAGCCCCGTTTCATCCAGCCCAGCCCAGTTCAGTTCACTCTAGCACAGTTTAACCCAGTCCAGCCAAGTTTAACCCAGTCCAGCCCAGTTTAACCCAGTCCAGCCCAGTTTAACCCAGTCCAGCCCAGTTTAACCCAGTCCAGCCAAGTTTAATACACTCCAGCCCAGTTTAACCCAGTGCAGCCCAATTTAACCCATGCCAACCCACTTTGATACAGCCCAGCTCAGTTTGATCCTCCCCAGCCCAGTTCAGTTTACTCCAGCACAGTTTAACCCAGTCCAGCTCAGTTTGACCCAGCCCAGCCCACTTCAGTTCACTCTAGCACAGTTTAAGCCAGTCCAGCCCAGTTTAACACAGTCCAGCTCAGTTTAAACACAGTCCAGCTCAGTTTCATCCAGCCCAGCCCACTTCAGTTCACTCTAGCACAGTTTAACCATGTCCAGCCCAGTTTAATCCACTCCAGATCAGTTCAATCCATCCCAGCCCAGTTTAACCCAGTCCAGCCAAGTTTAACCCAGGACAGCCCAGTTTTCATCCAGCCCAGCCCAGTTTAACCCAGTCCAGCATATTTAATACACTCCAGCTCAGTATAATCCACTCAGTTTGATACAACCCAGCCCAGTTTATCCCAGTCCAGCTCACTTTCATCCAGCCCAGCCCACTTCAGTTCACACCAGCCCACTTTAACCCAGTCCAGCTCAGTTTAAACACAGTCCAGCTCAGTTTGATCCAGCCCAGCCCAGTTTATCCCACTCTAGCTCGCTTTGATCCAGCCCAGACAAGATCAGTTCACTCTAGCACAGTTTAACCCTGTCCAGCCCAATTTCATTCAGTCCAGCTCAGTTCAATCCATCCCAGCCCAGTTTAACCCAGGCCAGCCCAGTATAACCCAGTCCAGCAGTATTTAATACATACCAGCACAGTATAATCCAGCCCACCCCAGGTTAACCCTGCCAACCCAGTTTAACCCACTCCAACCCAGTTTTAATCCATCCCAGCCCAGTTTAACCCGGGCCAGCCCAGTTTGATACAGCCCAGTCCAGTTTAACCCAGTCCAGCAATATTTAATAAACACCAGCTAAGTATAATCCAGTCCACCCCAGTTTAACCCGGCCAGCCCAGTTTAACCCACTCCAGCCCAGTTTGCATCCAGCCCAGCCAACTTTAACACAGTCCAGCCCAGTCTGATACAGCCCAGCCCAGTTTAACCCAGTCCAGCCATATTTAATACACTCCAGCTCAGTATAATCCACTCCAGCTCAGTATAATCCACTCCAGCCCAGTTTCACCCAGTCCAGCCCACTTGAAACACTGTCCAGCTCAGTTTGATACAACCCAGCCCAGTTTAACCCAGGCCAGCTCACTTTCATCCTGCCCAGCCCACTTCGGTTCACTCTAGCGCTGTTTAACCCAGTCAAGCCCACTTTAACCCAGTCCACCTCAGTTCAATCCAGCCAAGCCCAGTTTAACCCAGTCCAGCCCAGTTTAACCCAGTCCAGCTCAATTTAACCCAGCGCAACCAAGTTTAACCCAATCCAGTTCAGTTTAATCCAGGCCAGCCCACTTTAGTCCACTCCAGCCCAGTTTAATACACTCCATCTCAGTTTAATCCAGTCCAGCCCAGTTTCACCCAATCCAGCTCACTTTAATCCAGCATAACTCAGTTTGACACAGTCCAGCCCACTTTAATCCAGACAAGCCCAGTTTAACCTAGTCCAGCTCAGTTTAACCCAGTCCAGCCCACTTTAATCCAGTCCAGCTAAATTTAATCAAACCCAGCGCAGTTTAACACAGTCCAGCCCACTTTAGTTCACAGCAGCAGAGTTTAACCCAGCCCAGTCATGTTTAATCCAGTACAGCTGTGTTTAATCCAGGCCAGCTCATTTTGATCCAGTCCAGCTCAATTCAATCCAGCTCAACCCAGTTTAATCCAGTCCAGCTCAGTTCAATCCAGCCCAGCCCACTTTAACCAAGTCCAACCCAGTCTGATCAAGCCCAGCCCAGTTTAACCCAGTCCAGCCATATTTAATACACACCAGCTCAGTATAATGCAATCCACCCCAGTTTAATTCAGCCCAGCCCCGTTTCATCCAGCCCAGCCCAGTTCAGTTCACTCTAGCACAGTTTAACCCTATCCAGCCTAGTTTACTCTACTCCAGATCAGTTCAATCCATCCCAGCCCAGTTTAACCCAGTCCAGCCAAGTTTAACCCAGTCCAGCCAAGTTTAACCCAGTCCAGCCCAGTTTAATACACTCCAGCCCAGTTTAACCCAGTCCAGCCAAGTTTAATCCACTCCAGCCCAGTTTAACCCAGTCCAGCCCACTTTAAACACAGTCCAGCCCACTTTGATCCAGCCCAGCCCAGTTTAACACACTCCAGCTCAATTTGATCCAGCCCAGCCCACTTCCGTTCATTCCAGACCAGTTTAACACAATCCAGCTCAGTTTAACACACTCCAGCTCAGTTTGATACAACTCAGCCCAGTTTAACCCAGTCCAGCTCAGTTTGATCCAGCCCAGCCCACTTCAGTTCACTCTAGCACAGTTTAACCCAGTCCAGCCCAGTTTAAACACAGTCCAGCTCAGTTTGATACAGCACAGCCCAGTTTATCCCACTCTAGCTCACTTTCATCCTGCCCAGCCCACTTCAGTTCACTCTAGCACACTTTAACCCTGTCCAGCCCAATTTAATTCAGTCCAACTCAGTTCAATTCATCCCAGCCCAGTTTAACCCGAGCCAGATCAGTTTGATACAGCCCAGCCCAGTTTAACCCAGTCCAGCAAGATTTAATACACACCAGCTCAGTATAATCCAGTCCACCCCAGTTTAACCCAGCCCAGCCTAGTTTAACCCACTCCAGCCCAGTTTGCATCCAGCCCAGCCAAGTTTAACACAGTCCAGCCCAGTCTGATACAGCCCAGCCCATTTTAACCCATTCCAGCCCAGTTTAACACAGTCCAGCCCACTTTAAACACTGTCCAGCCCAGTTTGATACAGCCCAGCCCAGTTTAACCCAGTCCAGCTCAGTTTGATCCAGACCAGCCCAGTTTAACCCAGTCCAGCCAAGTTTAACCCCTTCCAGCCGTATTTAATACACTCCAACTCAGTATAATCCAGTCCAACCCAGTTTAACCCAGTCCGGCGTTGTTTGATACAGCCCAGCCCACTTTAACCCTGTCCACCCAAGTTTAACCCAGTCCAGCACAGTTTTCATACAGCCCAGCCCAGTTTAACCCAGTCCAGCCATATTTAATACACACCAGTGCAGTATAATCCAGTCTACCCCAGTTTAATCCAGCCCAGCTCAGTTTGATCGAGCCCAGCCCAGTTCAGTTCACTCTAGCACAGTTTAACCGTGTCCAGCCCAGTTTAATCCACTCCAGATCAGTTCAATCCATCCCAGCCCAGTTTAACCCAGTCCAACCAAGTTTAAGCCAGTCCAGCCAAGTTTAACCCAGCCCAGCCCAGTTTTCATCCAGCCCAGCCCAGTTTAACCCAGTCCACTCAAGTTTAACCCAGGCCAGCCCAGCCCAGTTTGATACAGCCCAGCCCAGTTTAACCCAGTCCAGCCATATTTAATACACTCCAGCTCAGTATAATCCAGTCCAACCCAGTTTAACCCAGCACAGCCCAGTTTAACCCAGTCCAGCTCAGTTTCATCCAGCCCAGCCCAGTTCAGTTCACTCTAGCACAGTTTAACCATGTCCAGCCCAGTTTAATCCACTCCAGATCAGTTCAATCCATCCCAGCCCAGTTTAACCCAGTCCAGCCAAGCTTAACCCAGTCCAGCCAAGCTTAACCCAGTCTAGCCCAGTTTTCATCCAACCCAGCCCAGTTTAACCCAGTCCAGCATATTTAATACACTCCAGCTCAGTATAATCCACTCCAGCCCAGTTTAACCCAGTCCAGCCCACTTTAAACACAGTCCAGCTCAGTTTGATACAACCCAGCCCAGTTTAACCCAGTCCAGCTCACTTTCATTCAGCCAGGCACACTTCAGTTCACACCAGCCCACTTTAACCCAGTCCAGCTCAGTTTAAACACAGTCCAGCTCAGTTTGATCCAGCCCACTTTAACCCAGTCCAGCTCAGTTTAAACACAGTCCAGCTCAGTTTGATACAACCCAGCCCAGTTTATCCCAGTCTAGCTCAGTTTGATCCAGCCCAGACCAGATCAGTTCACTCTAGCACAGTTTAACACAGTCCAGCCCAGTTTAACAAAGTCCAGCTCAGTTTAAACACAGTCCAGCTCAGTTTGATCAAGCACAGCCCAGTTTATCCCAGTGTAGCTCACTTTGATCCAGCCCAGACAAGATCAGTTCACTCTAGCACAGTTTAACCCTGTCCAGACCAACTTAATTCAGTCCAGCTCAGTTCAATCCATCCCAGCCCAGTTTAACCAGGGCCAGCCCAGTTTCATACAGCCCAGCCCAGTTTAAACCAGTCCAGCAATATTTAATACACACCAGCTCAGTATAATCCAGTCCACCCCAGTTTAACCCAGCCCAGCACAGTTTAACCTACCCCAGCCCAGTTTTCATCCAGCCCAGCCAACTTTAACAGAGTCCAGCCCAGTCTGATACAGCCCAGCCCAGTTTAACCCAGTCCAGCCATATTTAATACACTCCAGCTCAGTATAATCCACTCCAGCTCAGTATAATCCACTCCAGACCAGTTTAACCCAGTCCAGCCCACTTGAAACACTGTCCAGCTCAGTTTGATACAACCCAGACCAGTTTAACCCAGTCCAGCTCACTTTGATCCAGCCCAGACCAGTTCAGGTCACTCTAGCACAGTTTAACCCAGTCCAGCCCAGTTTAACATAGTCCAGCTCAGTTTAAACACAGTCCAGCTCAGTTTGATCCAGCCCAGCCCAGTTTATCCCACTCTAGCTCACTTTGATCCAGCCCAGACAAGATCAGTTTACTCTAGCACAGTTTAACATTGCCCAGCCCAACTTAATTCAGTCTAGCTCAGTTCAATCCATCCCAGCCCAGTTTAACCCGGGCCAGCCCAGTTTCATACAGCCCAGCCCTGTTTAAACCAGTCCAGCAATATTTAATACACACCAGCTCACTATAATCCAGTCCACCCCAGTTTAACCCAGCCCAGCACAGTTTAACCCACTCCAGCCCAGTTTGCATCCAGCCCAGCCAAGTTTAACATAGTCCAGCCCAGTCTGATACAGCCCAGCCCAGTTTAACCCAGTCCAGCCATATTTAATACACTCCAGCTCAGTATAATCCACTCCAGCCCAGTTTAACCCAGTCCAGCCCACTTGAAACACTGTCCAGCTCAGTTTGATACAACCCAGCCCAGTTTAACCCAGTCCACCCAAGTTTAACCCAGTCCAGCACAGTTTTCATCCAGCCCAGCCCACTTTAACCCAGTCCAGCCATATTTAATACACACCAGCTCAGTATAATCCAGTCAACCCCAGTTTAACCCAGCCCAGCTCAGTTTGATCCAGTCCAGCCCAGTTCAGTTCACTCTAGCACAGTTTAACCATGTCCAGCCCAGTTTAATCCACTCCATATCAGTTCAATCCATCCCAGACCAGTTTAACCCAGTACAGCCCAGTTTAACGCAGTCCACCCAAGTTTAACCCAGGCCAGCCCAGTTTGATACAGCCCAGCCCAGTTTAACCCAGTCCAGCCATATTTAATACACTCCAGCTCAGTATAACCCTGTCCAACCCAGTTTAAACCAGGCCAGCTCAGTTTCATCCAGCCCAGCCCAGTTTAACCCAGTCCAGCAAAGTTTGTTACAGCCCAGCCCAGTTTAACCCAGTCCAGCCATATTTAATACACTCCAGCTCAGTATAATCCACTCCAGCCCAGTTTAACACAGTCCAGCCCAGTTTGATACAGCCCAGCCCAGTTTAACCCAGTCCAGCAAAGTTTAACCCAGACCAGCCCAGTCTGATACAGCCCAGCCCACTTTAACCCAGTCCGGCCATATTTAATACAGTCCAGCACAGTATAATCCACTCCAGCCCAGTTTAACCCAGTCCAGCCCACTTTGATCCAGCCCAGCCCCGTTTAACCCAGTCCAGCTCAGTTTAAACACAGTCCAGCTCAGTTTGATACAACCCAGCCCAGTTTAACCCAGTCCAGCTCACTTTGATCCAGGCCAGCCCACTTCAGTTCACTCTCGCACAGTTTAACCCAGTCCAGCCCAGTTTAACATGGTCCAGCTCAGTTTAAAGACAGACCAGCTCACTTTGATCCACCCCAGCCCAGTTTAACCCAGTCCAGCTCACTTTCATCCTGCCCAGCCCACTTCAGTTCACTCTAGCGCTGTTTAACCCAGTCAAGCCCACTTTAACCCAGTCCACCTCAGTTCAATCCAGCCAAGCCCAGTTTAACCCAGTCCAGCCCAGTTTAACCCAGTCCAGCTCAATTTAACCCAGCGCAACCAAGTTTAACCCAGTCCAGTTCAGTTTAATCCAGGCCAGCCCACTTTAGTCCACTCCAGCCCAGTTTAATACACTCCATCTCAGTTTAATCCAGTCCAGCCCAGCTTCACCCAATCCAGCTCACTTTAATCCAGCATAACTCAGTTTAACACAGTCCAGCCCAGTTTAGTTCACAGCAGCAGAGTTTAACCCAGCCCAGTCATGTTTAACCCAGTACAGCTGTGTTTAATCCAGGCCAGCTCATTTTGATCCAGTCCAGCTCAATTCAATCCAGCTCAACCCAGTTTAATCCAGTCCAGCTCAGTTCAATCCAGCCCAGCCCACTTTAACCAAGTCCAACCCAGTCTGATCAAGCCCAGCCCAGTTTAACCCAGTCCAGCCATATTTAATACACACCAGCTCAGTATAATGCAATCCACCCCAGTTTAATTCAGCCCAGCCCCGTTTCATCCAGCCCAGCCCAGTTCAGTTCACTCTAGCACAGTTTAACCCTATCCAGCCTAGTTTACTCTACTCCAGATCAGTTCAATCCATCCCAGCCCAGTTTAACCCAGTCCAGCCAAGTTTAACCCAGTCCAGCCAAGTTTAACCCAGTCCAGCCCAGTTTAACCCAGTCCAGCCAAGTTTAACCCAGTCCAGCCAAGTTTAATCCACTCCAGCCCAGTTTAACCCAGTCCAGCCCACTTTAAACACAGTCCAGCCCACTTTGATCCAGCCCAGCCCAGTTTAACACACTCCAGCTCAATTTGATCCAGCCCAGCCCACTTCCGTTCATTCCAGACCAGTTTAACCCAGTCCAGCTCAGTTTAACACACTCCAGCTCAGTTTGATACAACTCAGCCCAGTTTAACCCAGTCCAGCTCAGTTTGATCCAGCCCAGCCCACTTCAGTTCACTCTAGCACAGTTTAACCCAGTCCAGCCCAGTTTAACACAGTCCAGCTCAGTTTAAACACAGTCCAGCTCAGTTTGATCTAGCACAGCCCAGTTTATCCCAGTCTAGCTCACTTTCATCCTGCCCAGCCTACTTCAGTTCACTCTAGCACACTTTAACCCTGTCCAGCCCAATTTAAATCAGTCCAACTCAGTTCAATCCATCCCAGCCCAGTTTAACCCGGGCCAGCCCAGTTTGATACAGCCCAGCCCAGTTTAACCCAGTCCAGCAAGATTTAATACACACCAGCTCAGTATAATCCAGTCCACCCCAGTTTAACCCAGCCCAGCCTAGTTTAACCCACTCCAGCCCAGTTTGCATCCAGCCCAGCCAAGTTTAACACAGTCCAGCCCAGTCTGATACAGCCCAGCCTATTTTAACCCATTCCAGCCCAGTTTAACACAGTCCAGCCCACTTTAAACACTGTCCAGCCCAGTTTGATACAGCCCAGCCCAGTTTAACCCAGTCCAGCTCAGTTTGATCCAGACCAGCCCAGTTTAACCCAGTCCAGCCAAGTTTAACCCATTCCAGCCGTATTTAATACACTCCAACTCAGTATAATCCAGTCCAACCCAGTTTAACCCAGTCCAGCTTTGTTTGATACAGCCCAGCCCACTTTAACCCAGTCCACCCAAGTTTAACCCAGTCCAGCACAGTTTTCATACAGCCCAGCCCACTTTAACCCAGTCCAGCCATATTTAATACACACCAGTGCAGTATAATCCAGTCTACCCCAGTTTAATCCAGCCCAGCTCAGTTTGATCGAGCCCAGCCCAGTTCAGTTCACTCTAGCACAGTTTAACCCTGTCCAGCCCAGTTTAATCCACTCCAGATCAGTTCAATCCATCCCAGCCCAGTTTAACCCAGTCCAACCAAGTTTAAGCCAGTCCAGCCAAGTTTAACCCAGCCCAGCCCAGTTTTCATCCAGCCCAGCCCAGTTTAACCCAGTCCACCCAAGTTTAACCCAGGCCAGCCCAGCCCAGTTTGATACAGCCCAGCCCAGTTTAACCCAGTCCAGCCATATTTAATACACTCCAGCTCAGTATAATCCAGTCCAACCCAGTTTAACCCAGCACAGCCCAGTTTAACCCAGTCCAGCTCAGTTTCATCCAGCCCAGCCCACTTCAGTTCACTCTAGCACAGTTTAACCATGTCCAGCCCAGTTTAATCCACTCCAGATCAGTTCAATCCATCCCAGCCCAGTTTAACCCAGTCCAGCCAAGCTTAACCCAGTCTAGCCCAGTTTTCATCCAACCCAGCCCAGTTTAACCCAGTCCAGCATATTTAATACACTCCAGCTCAGTATAATCCACTCCAGCCCAGTTTAACCCAGTCCAGCCCACTTTAAACACAGTCCAGCTCAGTTTGATACAACCCAGCCCAGTTTAACCCAGTCCAGCTCACTTTCATTCAGCCAGGCACACTTCAGTTCACACCAGCCCACTTTAACCCAGTCCAGCTCAGTTTAAACACAGTCCAGCTCAGTTTGATCCAGCCCACTTTAACCCAGTCCAGCTCAGTTTAAACACAGTCCAGCTCAGTTTGATACAACCCAGCCCAGTTTATCCCAGTCTAGCTCACTTTCATCCAGCCCAGACCAGATCAGTTCACTCTAGCACAGTTTAACACAGTCCAGCCCAGTTTAACAAAGTCCAGCTCAGTTTAAACACAGTCCAGCTCAGTTTGATCAAGCACAGCCCAGTTTATCCCAGTGTAGCTCACTTTGATCCAGCCCAGACAAGATCAGTTCACTCTAGCACAGTTTAACCCTGTCCAGACCAACTTAATTCAGTCCAGCTCAGTTCAATCCATCCCAGCCCAGTTTAACCAGGGCCAGCCCAGTTTCATACAGCCCAGCCCAGTTTAAACCAGTCCAGCAATATTTAATACACACCAGCTCAGTATAATCCAGTCCACCCCAGTTTAACCCAGCCCAGCACAGTTTAACCTACCCCAGCCCAGTTTTCATCCAGCCCAGCCAACTTTAACAGAGTCCAGCCCAGTCTGATACAGCCCAGCCCAGTTTAACCCAGTCCAGCCATATTTAATACACTCCAGCTCAGTATAATCCACTCCAGCTCAGTATAATCCACTCCAGACCAGTTTAACCCAGTCCAGCCCACTTGAAACACTGTCCAGCTCAGTTTGATACAACCCAGACCAGTTTAACCCAGTCCAGCTCACTTTGATCCAGCCCAGACCAGTTCAGGTCACTCTAGCACAGTTTAACCCAGTCCAGCCCAGTTTAACATAGTCCAGCTCAGTTTAAACACAGTCCAGCTCAGTTTGATCCAGCCCAGCCCAGTTTATCCCACTCTAGCTCACTTTGATCCAGCCCAGACAAGATCAGTTTACTCTAGCACAGTTTAACATTGCCCAGCCCAACTTAATTCAGTCTAGCTCAGTTCAATCCATCCCAGCCCAGTTTAACCCGGGCCAGCCCAGTTTCATACAGCCCAGCCCTGTTTAAACCAGTCCAGCAATATTTAATACACACCAGCTCACTATAATCCAGTCCACCCCAGTTTAACCCAGCCCAGCACAGTTTAACCCACTCCAGCCCAGTTTGCATCCAGCCCAGCCAAGTTTAACATAGTCCAGCCCAGTCTGATACAGCCCAGCCCAGTTTAACCCAGTCCAGCCATATTTAATACACTCCAGCTCAGTATAATCCACTCCAGCCCAGTTTAACCCAGTCCAGCCCACTTGAAACACTGTCCAGCTCAGTTTGATACAACCCAGCCCAGTTTAACCCAGTCCACCCAAGTTTAACCCAGTCCAGCACAGTTTTCATCCAGCCCAGCCCACTTTAACCCAGTCCAGCCATATTTAATACACACCAGCTCAGTATAATCCAGTCAACCCCAGTTTAACCCAGCCCAGCTCAGTTTGATCCAGCCCAGCCCAGTTCAGTTCACTCTAGCACAGTTTAACCATGTCCAGCCCAGTTTAATCCACTCCATATCAGTTCAATCCATCCCAGACCAGTTTAACCCAGTACAGCCCAGTTTAACGCAGTCCACCCAAGTTTAACCCAGGCCAGCCCAGTTTGATACAGCCCAGCCCAGTTTAACCCAGTCCAGCCATATTTAATACACTCCAGCTCAGTATAACCCTGTCCAACCCAGTTTAAACCAGGCCAGCTCAGTTTCATCCAGCCCAGCCCAGTTTAACCCAGTCCAGCAAAGTTTGTTACAGCCCAGCCCAGTTTAACCCAGTCCAGCCATATTTAATACACTCCAGCTCAGTATAATCCACTCCAGCCCAGTTTAACACAGTCCAGCCCAGTTTGATACAGCCCAGCCCAGTTTAACCCAGTCCAGCAAAGTTTAACCCAGACCAGCCCAGTCTGATACAGCCCAGCCCACTTTAACCCAGTCCGGCCATATTTAATACAGTCCAGCACAGTATAATCCACTCCAGCCCAGTTTAACCCCCTCCAGCCCACTTTGATCCAGCCCAGCCCCGTTTAACCCAGTCCAGCTCAGTTTAAACACAGTCCAGCTCAGTTTGATACAAGCCAGCCCAGTTTAACCCAGTCCACCTCACTTTGATCCAGGCCAGCCCACTTCAGTTCACTCTCGCACAGTTTAACCCAGTCCAGCCCAGTTTAACATGGTCCAGCTCAGTTTAAAGACAGACCAGCTCACTTTGATCCACCCCAGCCCAGTTTAACCCAGTCCAGCTCACTTTCATCCTGCCCAGCCCACTTCAGTTCACTCTAGCGCTGTTTAACCCAGTCAAGCCCACTTTAACCCAGTCCACCTCAGTTCAATCCAGCCAAGCCCAGTTTAACCCAGTCCAGCCCAGTTTAACCCAGTCCAGCTCAATTTAACCCAGCGCAACCAAGTTTAACCCAGTCCAGTTCAGTTTAATCCAGGCCAGCCCACTTTAGTCCACTCCAGCCCAGTTTAATACACTCCATCTCAGTTTAATCCAGTCCAGCCCAGCTTCACCCAATCCAGCTCACTTTAATCCAGCATAACTCAGTTTAACACAGTCCAGCCCAGTTTAGTTCACAGCAGCAGAGTTTAACCCAGCCCAGTCATGTTTAACCCAGTACAGCTGTGTTTAATCCAGGCCAGCTCATTTTGATCCAGTCCAGCTCAATTCAATCCAGCTCAACCCAGTTTAATCCAGTCCAGCTCAGTTCAATCCAGCCCAGCCCACTTTAACCAAGTCCAACCCAGTCTGATCAAGCCCAGCCCAGTTTAACCCAGTCCAGCCATATTTAATACACACCAGCTCAGTATAATGCAATCCACCCCAGTTTAATTCAGCCCAGCCCCATTTCATCCAGCCCAGCCCAGTTCAGTTCACTCTAGCACAGTTTAACCCTATCCAGCCTAGTTTACTCTACTCCAGATCAGTTCAATCCATCCCAGCCCAGTTTAACCCAGTCCAGCCAAGTTTAACCCAGTCCAGCCAAGTTTAACCCAGTCCAGCCCAGTTTAACCCAGTCCAGCCAAGTTTAACCCAGTCCAGCCAAGTTTAATCCACTCCAGCCCAGTTTAACCCAGTCCAGCCCACTTTAAACACAGTCCAGCCCACTTTGATCCAGCCCAGCCCAGTTTAACACACTCCAGCTCAATTTGATCCAGCCCAGCCCACTTCCGTTCATTCCAGACCAGTTTAACCCAGTCCAGCTCAGTTTAACACACTCCAGCTCAGTTTGATACAACTCAGCCCAGTTTAACCCAGTCCAGCTCAGTTTGATCCAGCCCAGCCCACTTCAGTTCACTCTAGCACAGTTTAACCCAGTCCAGCCCAGTTTAACACAGTCCAGCTCAGTTTAAACACAGTCCAGCTCAGTTTGATCTAGCACAGCCCAGTTTATCCCAGTCTAGCTCACTTTCATCCTGCCCAGCCCACTTCAGTTCACTCTAGCACACTTTAACCCTGTCCAGCCCAATTTAATTCAGTCCAACTCAGTTCAATCCATCCCAGCCCAGTTTAACCCGGGCCAGCCCAGTTTGATACAGCCCAGCCCAGTTTAACCCAGTCCAGCAAGATTTAATACACACCAGCTCAGTATAATCCAGTCCACCCCAGTTTAACCCAGCCCAGCCTAGTTTAACCCACTCCAGCCCAGTTTGCATCCAGCCCAGCCAAGTTTAACACAGTCCAGCCCAGTCTGATACAGCCCAGCCTATTTTAACCCATTCCAGCCCAGTTTAACACAGTCCAGCCCACTTTAAACACTGTCCAGCCCAGTTTGATACAGCCCAGCCCAGTTTAACCCAGTCCAGCTCAGTTTGATCCAGACCAGCCCAGTTTAACCCAGTCCAGCCAAGTTTAACCCATTCCAGCCGTATTTAATACACTCCAACTCAGTATAATCCAGTCCAACCCAGTTTAACCCAGTCCAGCTTTGTTTGATACAGCCCAGCCCACTTTAACCCAGTCCACCCAAGTTTAACCCAGTCCAGCACAGTTTTCATACAGCCCAGCCCACTTTAACCCAGTCCAGCCATATTTAATACACACCAGCGCAGAATAATCCAGTCTACCCCAGTTTAATCCAGCCCAGCTCAGTTTGATCCAGCCCAGCCCAGTTCAGTTCACTCTAGCACAGTTTAACCATGTCCAGCCCAGTTTAATCCACTCCACATCAGTTCAATCCATCCCAGCCCAGTTTAACCCAGTACAGCCCAGTTTAACGCAGTCCACCCAAGTTTAACCCAGGCCAGCCCAGTTTGATACAGCCCAGCCCAGTTTAACCCAGTCAAGCCATATTTAATACACTCCAGCTCAGTATAACCCTGTCCAACCCAGTTTAAACCAGGCCAGCTCAGTTTCATCCAGCCCAGCCCAGTTTAACCCAGTCCAGCAAAGTTTGTTACAGCCCAGCCCAGTTTAACCCAGTCCAGCCATATTTAATACACTCCAGCTCAGTATAATCCACTCCAGCCCAGTTTAACACAGTCCAGCCCAGTTTGATACAGCCCAGCCCAGTTTAACCCAGTCCAGCAAAGTTTAACCCAGACCAGCCCAGTCTGATACAGCCCAGCCCACTTTAACCCAGTCCGGCCATATTTAATACAGTCCAGCACAGTATAATCCACTCCAGCCCAGTTTAACCCAGTCCAGCCCACTTTGATCCAGCCCAGCCCCGTTTAACCCAGTCCAGCTCAGTTTAAACACAGTCCAGCTCAGTTTGATACAACCCAGCCCAGTTTAACCCAGTCCAGCTCACTTTGATCCAGGCCAGCCCACTTCAGTTCACTCTCGCACAGTTTAACCCAGTCCAGCCCAGTTTAACATGGTCCAGCTCAGTTTAAAGACAGACCAGCTCACTTTGATCCACCCCAGCCCAGTTTAACCCAGTCCAGCTCACTTTCATCCTGCCCAGCCCACTTCAGTTCACTCTAGCGCTGTTTAACCCAGTCAAGCCCACTTTAACCCAGTCCACCTCAGTTCAATCCAGCCAAGCCCAGTCTAACCCAGTCCAGCCCAGTTTAACCCAGTCCAGCTCAATTTAACCCAGCGCAACCAAGTTTAACCCAGTCCAGTTCAGTTTAATCCAGGCCAGCCCACTTTAGTCCACTCCAGCCCAGTTTAATACACTCCATCTCAGTTTAATCCAGTCCAGCCCAGCTTCACCCAATCCAGCTCACTTTAATCCAGCATAACTCAGTTTAACACAGTCCAGCCCAGTTTAGTTCACAGCAGCAGAGTTTAACCCAGCCCAGTCATGTTTAACCCAGTACAGCTGTGTTTAATCCAGGCCAGCTCATTTTGATCCAGTCCAGCTCAATTCAATCCAGCTCAACCCAGTTTAATCCAGTCCAGCTCAGTTCAATCCAGCCCAGCCCACTTTAACCAAGTCCAACCCAGTCTGATCAAGCCCAGCCCAGTTTAACCCAGTCCACCCAAGTTTAACCCAGGCCAGCCCAGCCCAGTTTGATACAGCCCAGCCCAGTTTAACCCAGTCCAGCCATATTTAATACACTCCAGCTCAGTATAATCCAGTCCAACCCAGTTTAACCCAGCACAGCCCAGTTTAACCCAGTCCAGCTCAGTTTCATCCAGCCCAGCCCAGTTCAGTTCACTCTAGCACAGTTTAACCAGGTCCAGCCCAGTTTAATCCACTCCAGATCAGTTCAATCCATCCCAGCCCAGTTTAACCCAATCCAGCCAAGTTTAACCCAGGCCAGCCCAGTTTTCATCCAGCCCAGCCCAGTTTAACCCAGTCCAGCATATTTAATACACTCCAGAACAGTATAATCCACTCCAGCCCAGTTTAACCCAGTCCAGCCCACTTTAAACACAGTCCAGCCCACTTTGATCCAGCCCAGCCAAGTTTAACACACTCCAGCTCAATTTGATCCAGCCCAGCCCACTTCCGTTCATTCCAGCCCAGTTTAACACAGTCCAGCTCAGTTTAACACACTCCAGCTCAGTTTGATACAACTCAGCCCAGTTTAAACCCAGTCCAGCTCAGTTTGATCCAGCCCAGCCCACTTCAGTTCACTCTAGCACAGTTTAACCCAGTCCAGCCCAGTTTAACACAGTCCAGCTCAGTTTGATCCAGCACAGCCCAGTTTATCCCAGTCTAGCTCACTTTCATCCTGCCCAGCCCACTTCAGTTCACTCTAGCACACTTTAACCCTGTCCAGCCCAATTTAATTCAGTCCAGCTCAGTTCAATCCATCCCAGTCCAGTTTAACCGGGGCCAGATCAGTTTGATACAGCCCAGCCCAGTTTAACCCAGTCCAGCCATGTTTAACCCAGTCCAGCCCAGTTTGTTACAGCCCAGCCCAGTTTAACCCAGTCCAGCCATATTTAATATACTCCAGCTCAGTATAATCCAGCCCAGCCAAGTTTAACGCAGTCCAACCCAGTTTAACCCAGCACAGCCCAGTTTAACCCAGTCCAGCTCAGTTTCATCCAGCCCAGCCCAGTTCAGTTCACTCTACCACAGTTTAACCATGTACAGCCCAGTTTAATCCACTCCAGATCAGTTCAATCCATCCCAGCCCAGTTTAACCCAGTCCAGCTTTGTTTAACCCAGGCCAGCCCAGTTTTCATCCAGCCCAGCCCAGTTTAACCCAGTCCAGCATATTTAATACACTCCAGCTCAGTATAATCCACTCCAGCCCAGTTTAACCCAGTCCAGCCCACTTTAAACACAGTCCAGCCCACTTTGATCCAGTCAAGCCCAGTTTAACCCAGTCCAGTTGAGTTTGATCCAGCCCAGCCCACTTCAGTTCACTCCAGCCCACTTTAACCCAGTCCAGCTCAGTTTAAACACAGTCCAGCTCAGTTTGATACAACCCAGCCCAGTTTAACCCAGTCCAGCTCACTTTGATCCAGCCCAGCCCACTTCAGTTCACTCTAGCACAGTTTAACCCACTCTAGCACAGTTTAACCCAATCCAGCCCAGTTTAACACAGTCCAGCTCAGTTTAAACACAATCCAGCTCAGTTTGATCCAGCACAGACCAATTTATCCCAGTCTGGCTCACTTTCATCCTGCCCAGCCCACTTCAGTTCAATCTAGCAGTTTAACCCTGTCCAGCCCAACTTAATTCAGTCCAGCTCAGTTCAATCCATCCCAGCCCAGTTTAACCCAGTCCGGCCTAGTTTAACCCATTCCAGCTGTATTTAATACACTCCAACTCAGTATAATCCAGTCCAGCCCAGTTTAACCCAGTCCAGCAAAGTTTAATCCAGTCCAGCCCACTTTGGTAGAGCCCAGCCTAAACACAGTCCAGCAATATTTAATACACTCCAGCTCAGTATAATCCACTCCAGCCAAGTTTAACCCAGTCCAGCCCACTTGAAACACAGTCCAGCTCAGTTCGATCCAGCCCAGCCCAGTTCAACTCAGTCCAACTCAGTTTGATCCAGCCCAACCTACTTCAATTCACTCTAGCACAGTTTAAGCCAGTCCAGCCCAGTTTAACACAGTCCAGCTGAGTTTAAACACAGTCCAGCTCAGCTTGATCCAGCCCAACACAGTTTAAACAACTCCACCTCACTTTGATCCAGCCCAGCCCAGTTCAGTTCACCCTAGCACAGTTTAAACCTGTCCAGCCCAGTTTAATCCAGTTCGGCTCAATTTAACCCAGTCCAGCCCACTTTAACCCAGTCCAGCCCAGTTTAACCCATTCCAGCTCAGTTTGATCCAGCCCAGCCCACTTCAGTTCACTCTGGCACAGTTTAACCCTGTCCAGCCTAGTTTAATCCGCTCCAGATCTGTTCAATACATCCCAGCCCAGTTTAACCCAGTCCAGCCATATTTAATACACTCCAGCTCAGTATAATCCAGTCCAGCCCAGTTTAACCCAGTCCAGCAAAGTTTAATCCAGTCCAGCCCACTTTGGTAGAGCCCAGCCTAAACACAGTCCAGCAATATTTAATACACTCCAGCTCAGTATAATCCACTCCAGCCCAGTTCAACCCAGTGCAGCCCAGTTTGATCCAGCCTAGCCCAGTTTAACCTAGTTCAGCCATTTTTAATCCACTCCAGCCCAGTTTAACCCACTCCAGCCATATTTAATACACAACAGCTCAGTCGAATCCAGTCCACCCCAGTTTAACCCAGTCCAGACCAGTTTAACCCATTCCAGCTCAGTTTGATCCAGCCCAACCCAGTTTAACCCAATCCAGAGCAATTTAACCCATTCCAGCTCAATTTGATCCAGCCCAACCCAGTTTAACCCAGTCCAGCTCAGTTTGATCCAGCCCAGCCCAGTCCAGTTCACTCTAGCCCAGTTTAATCCAGTCCAGCTCAGTTCAATCCAGCCCAGCCCTGTTTAACCCAGTCCAGCCCAGTTTGATACAGCCCAGCCCTGTTTAACACAGTCCAGCCATATTTAATACACTCCAGCTCAGTATAATCCAGTCAAGCCCAGTTTAACCCAGTCCAGCCATATTTAATACACACCTGATCAGTATAATCCAGTACACCCCAGTTTAACCCAGTCCAGACCTGTTTAACCCATTCCAGCTCACTTTGATCCAGCCCAGCCCACTTTAACCCAGTCCAGCTCAGCTTAACCCAGTCAAGCCCAGTTTCACCCAGTCCAGCTCAATTTAACCCAGCGCAGCCAAGTTTAACCCAGTCCAGTTCAGTTTAATCCAGCCCAGCCCAGTTTAGTCCAGTCCAGCCCAGCTTCACCCAGTCCAGCTCAGTTTAACCCAGCCCAACTCAGTTTAACCCAGTCCAGCCCAGTTTAATCCAGTCCAGCTAAATTTAATCAAACCCAGTGCAGTTTAACACAGTCCAGCCCAGTTTAGTTCACAGCAGCAGAGTTTAACCCAGCCCAGTCATGTTTAACCCTGTCAAGCCTCGTTTAATCCACTCCAGATCAGTTCAATCCATCCCAGCCCAGTTTAACCCAGTTCAGACAAGTTTAACCCAGTCCAGCCCAGTTTCATCCAGGCCAGTTTAACCCACACCAGCCATATTTAATATACTCCAGCTCAGTATAATCCACTCCAGCCCAGTTTAACCCAGTCCAGCCCAGTTTAACCCAGGCCAGCCCAGTTTGATACAGCCCAGCCAGTTTAACCCAGTCCAACCAAGTTTAACCCAGTCCAGCCATAATTAATACACTCCAGCCCAGTTTAACCCAGTCCAGTCATATTTAATACACATCAGCTCATTATAATCCAGCCCACCCCAGTTTAACCCAGCACAGCACAGTTTGATTCAGCCCAGGCTAGTTCAGTTCAATCTAACACAGTTTAATCCTGTCCAGCTCAGTTTAATCCACTCCAGATTGGTTCAATCCATCCAACCCCAGTTTAACCCAGTCCAACCCAGTTTAACCCAGTCCAGCCATATTTAATACACTCCAGCCGGGTTTAACCCTGTCCACCCCAGTTTAAACCAGCCCAGCCCAGTTTAAACCAGCCCAGCCCAGTTTAACTCAGTCCAGCCATATTTAATACACTCCAGCTCAGTTCAATCCAGTCCAGCCCAGTTTAACCTAGTCCAGCTCAGTTTGATCCAGCCCAGCCCAGTTTAACCCAGTCCAGCTCACTTTCATCCTGCCCAGCCAACTTCAGTTCACTCTAGCACTGTTTAACCCAGTCCAGCCCAATTTAATTCAGTCCACCTCAGTTCAATCTAGCCCAGCCCAGTTTAACCCAGTCCAACCATATTTAATACACTCCAACTCAGAATAATCCAGTTCAGCCCAGTTTAAAACAGTCCAGCCCGCTTTAAACACAGTCCAGCTCAGTTTGATCCAGCCCGGTACACTTTAACCCAGTCCAGCTCACTTTAACCCAGCCCAGCCCAGTTCAGTTCACTCTAGCACAATTTAACCCTGTCCAGCCCTGTTTAACACAGTCCAGCTCAGTTCAATGCAGCCCAGCCCAGTTTAAACCAGTCAAGCCCAGTTTAACCCAGTCCAGCTCAGTTCAATCCAGCCCAGCCGAGTTTAACCCAGTCAAGCCCAGTTTAACACAGGCCAGCTCAGTTTAAACACAGTCCAGTTCAGTTTGATCCTGCCCAGCAAAGTTTAACCCAGTCCTGCTCAATTTCATCTAGACCACCCCAGTTCAGTTCACTCTAACACAGTTGAACCCTGTCCAGCCCAGTTTGATCCAGCCCAGCCCAGTTTAACCCAGCCCAGTCTGATACAGCCCAACCCAGCTCAGTTCACTCTAGCACAGTTTATCCCTGTCCAGCCCAGTTTTATCCACTCCAGATCAATTCAATCCATCCCAGCCAAGTTTAACCCAGCGCAGCCCAGTTTGATGCTACCCAGCCCAGTTTAACCCAGTCCAGCCATATTTAATACACTCCAGCTCAGTATAATCTAGTCCAGCCCAGTTTAACCCAGTCCAGCCCGTTTAACCCAGTCCAGCCAAGTCTGATCCAGCCCAGCCCAGTTTAACCCAATCCAGCCATATTTAATACACACCAGCTCAGTATAATGCAGTCCACCCCAGTTTAACCCAGTCCAGCCCAGTTTAACCCAGGCCAGCCAAGTTTGATACAGCCCAGCCCAGTTTAACCCTGTCCAGCCCAGTTTAACCCCATCCAGCCCAATTTAACCCAGTCCAGCCACATTTAATACACTCCACCTCAGTATAATCCAGTCCAGCCTAGTTTAACTTAATCCAGACCAGTTTAATCCGGTCCATCTCAGTTCAATCCAGCCCAGCCCAGTTTAACCCAGTCCAGCCCCCTTTAAACACAGTCCAGCTCAGTTTGATCCAGCCCGATCCACTTGAACCCAGTCCAGCTCACTTTAATCCAGCCCAGCCCAGTGCAGTTCACACTAGCACAGTTGAAATCTGTCCAGCCCAGCTTGATCCAGCCCAGCCCAGTTTAACACAGTCCAGCCGTATTTAATACACTCCAGCCCAGTTTAACCCAGGCCAGCCCAGTTTGATACAGCAAACCCAGTTTAACTCAGTCCAGCCATTTTTAATACACTCCAGACCAGTTTAACCCAGGCCAGCCCAGTTTAACCTAGTTCAGCCCAGTTTAACCCAGTCCAGCTCACTTTAATCCAGCCCAGCACAGTTCAGTTCACTCTAGCACAGTTTAAACCTGTCCAGCCCAGTTTGATCCAGCCCAGCCCAGTTTAACACAGTCCAGCAATATTTAACCCACTCCAGCCCATTTTAATCCAGCCCAGCCCAGTTCAGTTCACTCGAGCACAGTTTAACCCTGTCCAGCTCAGTTTGATCCAGCCCAGCCCAGTTTAACCCAGTCCAGCCCAGTTTAACCCCATCCAGCCCAGTTTAAACCAGTCCAGTTCAGTTTGGTAAACCCAGCCCAGTTTAGCTCAGTCCAGCCATATTTAATACACTCCAGCTCACTATAATCAAGTCCAGCCTAGTTTATCTTAGTCTAGACCAGTTTAATCCGGTCCATCTCAGTTCAATCCAGCCCAGCCAAGTTTAACCAAGTCCAGCCAACTTTAAACACATTCCAGCACAGTTTGATCCAGCCCAGCCCAGTTTAACCCAGTCCAGCTCACTTTGACCCAGCCCAGCCCACTTCAGTTCACTCGAGCACAGTTTAACCCAGTCCAGTCCAGTTTAACCAACCCAGCCCGGTCCACTTGAACCCAGTCCAGCTCACTTTAATCCTGCCCAGCCCACTTCAGTTCACTCTAGCACTGTTTAACCCTGTCCAGCCCAATTGAATTCACTCCAGCTCAGTTCAATCGAGCCCAGCCCAGTTTAGCCAGTCCAGCCATATTTAATACACTCCAACTCAGTATAATCCAGTTCAGACCCGTTTAACCCAGTCCAGTCCCCTTTAAACACAGTCCAGCTCAGTTTGATCCAACCCAGCCCACTTTAACCCAGTTCATCCCAGTTTAACCCAGTCCAGCTCACTTTAATCCAGCCCAGCACAGTTCAGTTCACTCTAGCACAGTTTAAACCTGTCCAGCCCAATTTGATCCAGCCCAGCCCAGTTTAACCCTGTCCAGCCATATTTAACCCACTCCAGCCCAGTTTAATCCAGCCCAGCCCAGTTCACTTCACTCTAGCACAGTTTAACCTTGTCCAGCCCAGTTCAATCCAGTCCAGCTCAGTTCAATCCAGCCCAGGCCAGTTTAACCCAGTCCAGACCAGTTTAATCCAGTCCATCTCAGTTCAGCCCAGCCCAGTTTAACCCAGTCCAGCCGAGTTTAACCCAGTCAAGCCCAGTTTTATACAGCCCAGCCAAGTTTAACCCTGTCCAGCCTAGTTTAATCCACTCCAGATCCGTTCAATCCTTCTCAGCCCAGTTTAACCCAGTCCAGCCAACTTTAACCCAGTCCAGCCCAGTTTGATCCAGCCCAGCCCAGTTTAACCCAGTCCAGCCATATTTAATATACTCCAGCTAAGTATAATCCACTCCAGCTCAGTTTAACCCAGTCCAGCTCAGTTTGATCCAACACAGCCCAGTTTAACCTAGTCCAGCTCTCTTTGATCCTAGTTCACTCTAGCACAGGTTAACCCAGTCCAGCCCAGTTTAATCCAGTCTGGCTCAATTTAACCCAGTCCAGCCCAGTTTAACTCAGTCCAGCCCAGTTTAACCTAGTCCAGCTCACTTTGATCCAGCCCAGCCCCGTTTAATCCAGTCCAGCTCAGTTTAATGCAGCCCAGCCCATTTCAGTTCACTCTAGAACTTTTTAACACAGTCCAGCCCAATTTAATTCAGTCCAGCTCAGTTCAATCCAGCACAACCCAGTTTAACCAAGTCCAGCCATATTCAATACACTCCAACTCAATATAATCCAGTCCAGCTCAGTTTAACTCAGTCCAGCTCACTTTAATCCTGCCCAGCCCAGTTCAGTTTACTCTAGCACAGTTTAACCCAGTCCAGCCCCGTTTAATCCAGTCCAGCCCAGTTTAATCCAGTCCAGCTCAGTTCAGTTCACTCTAGCACAGTTTAACCCTGTCCAGGCCTGTTTAATCCAGTCCAGAACAGTTCAATCCAGCCCAGCCCACTTTAACCCATTCCAGCCCACTTTAAACACAGTAAAGCTCAGTTTGATCCAGCCCAGCCCAGTTTATCCTAGTCCAGCTCAGTTTAATCCAGTCCAGCCCAGTTTAACCCAGTCCAGCTCACTTTAATCAAGCCCAGCCCAGTTCAACACATTCCAGCCCAGTTTAATCCCGTTCAGCTCAGTTTAATCCAGTCCAGCCCACATTAACAAGGTCCAGCTCATTTTGATCGAGCCCAGCCCAGTTTAATCCAGTCCAGCTCACTTCAATCCAGCCCAGCCCACTTTAACCCAGTCCAGCACAGTTTGATACAGCCCAGCCCTGTTTAACACAGTCCAGCTATATTTAATACACTCCAGCTCAGTATAATCCCCTCCAGCCCAGTTTAACCCAGTCCAGTCCAGTTTAATCCACTCCGGCTCAATTTAACCCAATCCTGCCCAGCCCAGTTTAACCAAATCCAGCCCAGTTTGATACAGCCCAGCCCAGTTTAATCCATTCCAGCCATATTTAATACACTCCAGCTCAGTATAATCTATTCCAGCCCAGTTTAATCCGGGCCAGCCCAGTTTAATCCAGGCCAGCTCAGTTCAATCCAGCCCAGCCCAGTTTAACCCAGTCCAGCCAACTTTAACCCAGTCCAGCCCAGTCTGATACAGCCCAGCCCAATTTAACGCAGTCCAGCCCATTTTAATCCAGTCCAGCTCACTTCAATACAGCCCAGCCCACTTTAACCCAGTCCAGCCCAGTTTGATTCAGCCCAGCCCACTTTAACCCACTCCAGCCATATTTAATACACATCAGCTCAGTATACTCCAATCCACCCCAGTTTAACCCAGTCCAGACCAGTTTAACCCAGTCTAAATCAGTTTGATCCAGCCAAGCCCAGTTTAACCCAGTCCAGCTCAGTTTGATCCAGCCCAGCCCAGTTTAGTTCACTCTAGCACAGTTTAACCCTGTCCAGCTCAGTTTAATCCAGTCCAGCTCTCTTCAATCCAGCCCAGCCCAGTTTAACCCAGTCAAGCCCACTTTAAACACAGTCCAGCTCAGTTTGATCCAGGCCAGCCCAGTTTAAACTAGTCCAGCCCACTTCAATGCCTTCCAGCCCAGTTTAATCCAGTCCAGATCAGTAAGATCCAGCCCAGCGCATTTTAACCCAGTCCAGCTCAGTTTAATGCAGTCCAGCCCAATTTAATCCAGTCCAGCTAAATTTAATCAAGCGCAGCCCAGTTTAATCCAGGGCAGATAAATTTAATCCAGCCCAAGACAGTTTAACCCAGTCCAGCCCAGTTTAACAGAGTCCAGCCTAACTTAACACAGTCCAACCCAGTTTCATCTAGTCCATCTCAGTTTAATTCAGCCCAGTTTAGTTCACTCAAGCCCACTCTAACACAGTCCAGCCCAGTTTATCCCAGTCCAGCTCAATTTAATCCAGACAAGGCCAGTTTAACCCAGTCCAGTCCTATTTAATACAGTCCAGCTCAGTTAGATCCAGACCAGCGTAGTTCAGTTCAGTGTAGCACAGTTTAACACTGTCCAGCCCAGTTCAATCCAGTCCAGCCCAGTTTAGTTCACTCCAGCACAGTTTAATCCAGTCCAGCTAAATTTAATCCAGTCCAGCCCAGTTTAACCCAGTCCAGCTCAGTTTAATCCAGCCCAGCCAAGTTTAACCCAGTCTGGCTGTTGCAGATTAGCCTAGTGTATTTTAGGGATAAGGATTAGGGAGACTTCTTTGGTGAGGGGTAGTGTTAGGGAGTTAGGTTTAGGGTTAGGTAATTAGGGTAAAATTTAGGGTCAGATTAACCCGGGTCGGATTAACCCGGGTCGGATTAACCCGGGTCAGATTAACCCGGGTCAGATTATCCCGGGTCAGATTATCCCGGGTCAGATTATCCCGGGTCAGATTATCCCGGGTCAGATTATCCCGGGTCAGATTATCCCGGGTCAGATTATCCCGGGTCAGATTATCCCGGGTCAGATTATCCCGGGTCAGATTATCCCGGGTCAGATTATCCCGGGTCAGATTATCCCGGGTCAGATTATCCCGGGTCAGATTATCCCGGGTCAGATTATCCCGGGTCAGATTATCCCGGGTCAGATTATCCCGGGTCAGATTAGCTTAGCCGGCCTTAGATTATCCTGGGTTAGACGCCATTGAAACGCTAAATTCTCCATTAAGAGACTACATTCTCCATTGAAACGCCAAGTTCTCCAGTGAAACGCTAAGTTCTCCAGTGAGACATTAAAACACTCCATTGAAACACTAAGTTCTTCAGTGAAACGTTAAGTTCAGAAATGAAACAAGAAATTCTCTATTGATACGCTCAGTTTTGTATTGAAATGGTAATTTATCCATCGAAACGCTGAGTTCTGCACTGAAATACTAAGTTCTCCATTCAAATGCGAAGTTCAGCATTCAAACGCCAAGATCTGCATTGAAATGCTATGTTCTGCTTTGAAACGCTATGTTCTCCCTTGAAACTATAACTTGTCCATTGAAATGCTACCTTCTCCAAACACAAAGTTCTCCAATTAGACACCAGGTTCTGCAATTAGACACAAGGATCACCAAACAGACACAAGGATCACCAGTTAGACACAAGGATCTCCACTTAGACACCAGGATCACCAATTAGACACTACAATCACCATTTAGACACTAAGTTCTCCTTTGAGACAGTACTTTCTCCAATTAGACACTAATTTCTAAAAGCTTTTAAGTTGTAAAAGCATCCAAGTTCTAAAAACATTTTAAATTGACAACCCACGTTCGATGCAAAGACAAAAGCCCAAAGCCTAGAACTGCCCACACACGCTTGCACGCATCTATATACGCTCACACACGTACCAAACGCATTCCCCTGCCGCCGGCCTCACTGCTCCAAAATCCACCTCTGCTCTTGCCTTCCGATGCCTACCCCTGCCTCGCTGAGAATAAATACACGGGCACCGCGCTCCTGAGAACATCCTGAAAACCCTGCCTGCCAAAACACCGTCCCTGCACCCAACATTGCTCAAACAGAAGCGTTGACAAATGTCGCCTCGCAGACCAGCCGGGATCGGGGAAAAAATCCCCTGCCGGTAGAGGGAGAAAAACAACACCCCCCCATCTGTGACTTTTTGTTTCTAAATATCTCAAAATCCAAAAAGGGAAAACATTTTAAACCGACAACCCACATCCCACCCAGACACACAAGCCCTAAACAGACAACAACCCACAAACCAACACTGACATGCATTCTAAAACTAACACCACCATTCAGAGACTAAGACCGGCATTCTAACGCTAAGTCATGCATTCTTAGACTGATCCGCACCCTAAGACCAACATCAGCGCTCTAAGACAAACACCAACATTCTGAGACTAAGACATCCATTTTAAGACTAACACCAGCATTCTAGCACTAAGACATTCATTTTAAGGTGAACACCAGCTTTCCAAGCCTAACACCGGCATTCGAAGTCTAACACCAGCATTCCAAGGCCAATACCAATAACATTTACTAATTAACCAAGTTCATGTAAGGTCACATCATACATTTCATTTAAAGGCATTTACATACATAAATGACATCATTCACATTTTACAATGCATCCTGAGAAATCCAACAACGCTTTACTACTTACACAAGATGCTAGACAGGTAGCATGCTTTGTCACATAACCATCATCAGACGTCCTTTACACACGGCAATGCAGCCTTCCATTTGACACCGACAGCTTTCCTGCCTCTGAAATCTTCTACATGCTGCAAATTGCCATCCAGAAACAGAAGGACCTCCTCTGCAATCTACAGGTCCCCAACACACTAACCTGCAGACAAAAATACATTTCTCTCAGTATCATTACAATATGACCTCTAAACATCCTCCCCTCGCTTTATTTTTCTCTATGTCTGCAAAGCTAACTACGTGCACCCAACAGACAACACTCACTGCACCGAAACATACTTAACCACCACCTCCACCCCTATATGAGACAGCGACTTAAGGGCTGCCACACCAACTCTCACATGTTCTTTCCTAATACAAAACACCCCCAGCCTGGCGTCAGGAATTCTCAGCAACTAAATTCCCTGAAGCCTCAGAATTACCTTGCCTGAAAATCCCGTACCTGCACTGACCGCCGTTCAACCATAGGCAGTGACGAACGTCGCCTCGCAGACTGGCTGGAAGCAATAAAAAAAAAAAAACAACAAACTTGGGGAGGAAAAGAAAAAAAAATCCCATGTCTGCAATTTTAGTTTCTAAACATCTAAAGACCTGGAAAGGACAAATATTTCAAATCTACAACCCATGTCCCACGCACACACACAAGCCCTAAGCCTAGAAACACCCACACATGCTTCCACACACCTACGTATAGTCACTCACAGGAAAAATGCAACATCCTGATGCCTTTCACACGGGCCCAAACTCTGCCTCCGCTCTTCCCTGCCAAGCCTACCTCTGCCTCCCTGGAATAAATCAGCAGGAACCATCTTCCCAGGAACATCCTAAACACCCTGGCTGCCAAAACTACGTCCCTGCATGGACCGTTGCTCAAACATAAATGATAAGAAATGTTATTGGTCACACACATGATCAAAGGCAGAAAACTACACTGTGATTATAAAAAAACACCACAGATGTTCAAAAGCTCAAAAATTCCAGGGGACAGAAAACCAGAGACAAACACGGAACTCTCCACAAGCTTAATAATATCAGAAATGACGGAACTACTAAAGGATACAGTAAAGGACATTTCTCATGTTTGCTTATCTTACCAACCCCAAGGACCCTGGGAAGACCATCAGCAAACCGGCTCCAACAATGCTCACGGCAGTGAGGATTATCTTCTCACAGCCCTCCTTGATTTGGGTCTTCACCTCTCCTGAGTTGGCTGCAGCACCTGAAAACATATAGAAGCACACAGAGAGAGTTCCAAACTGCAGCCATGCCTCCTTAAGTCCATCTCCCTCTCCAGTCACTTTACTGCTCATTCACTGCCCTTTGCAGATCTGCAGTCCTCCAACCCCAAGCACTGCCTACAGAAAACAATAACGAGGGATGTTTTAATTTTATGAAAATTATAAGACACTCAGTTGCTGATTCAGTCTGCAAAATATAGCTCACCTTGCTCAAGTCAGCTCAAGGTCACAGGTCTCACTTAGCTCCTTGTTCTGGACCTCCAAATTAAAAATACACAGCAAGTCATAAGCCCCCCAGGAGAATAAGGCATAACTTCCTTCTAACACAACAAGTTTACCTACCTGGTACCTTCAACACTGCTCAACCCTCCTACATCAGCCTCTCAAATGTGGCTAACCATCTCGCCATTTCCAAGAACAACCTGGCATTAGTCACCACAATGCCAAGCAAAAGTTAATTCTGCCTCTGTGTCTCAGGCCAGATTCACACTGACACTTAGGTTAACATGCATACACAGACTGACATTCAGACAATCTCAACACAGACCCTCACACCCTCTGGCTCAGACATTAAAACCCCAGATATACTATCATACCCACCCCCAAGTAGACTCTCTGGCCCTGACTCATTAATTACAAGCTTATTCCCAGAGATCTTCTGCCCATTCACACAGATTATCAAGATAGAGAGCTACACTGTGATTATAAAAACTCACTACACATGTTCCAGAGTTCAAGAATTCCAGGTGAGGGATATCTTACCAACCCCAAGGACCCTGGGAAGACCATCAGCAAACCAGCTCCAACAGTCATCATGGCAGTGCAAGGTGGCAGGCTCAACCTTAGCGGGCGTCCCCGCGCAGGCAACGTTCACCTGCCTGGAATGAGCTTCTGCCTCCCTCACACAGCATGAGGCTCGGGCTTTCATACTCACAAAAACGCACGCTCGTTGCTACGCAGGGGGCCAGCCCACGTCGCAAGAAGCGGCCAACCGTATCTAGGAAGGTCTCCCAGGGTCAGGACTTCTCCAGGCACTTCTAAAGCACAACTTTCTGGCTAGGAAACAAAGCTGGACTTCGCCTGAAGCAGCCACAGCACAACTCTCTGCGAGGAGCCAAAGACAACAAACACTACTTTCCCACCCTTGCCTGGTTCACCAAGGACCGTTACCTACTGCCCCTGACACGACACACCAGACTAAAGGCCCACAAAAGGCACCTTTTCATCCCGGCATTTAACTCCCAGGCACTACCTACGCTGAAACTGACCATTCCCCTCCCAGGCACCTTCAAGCGTCTTCTCAGACATTCTGGCTCAAACACAACATTGTAATGATACATCTCAAACACCTTCCCGCCATTCTGACATTGTCTCCCACCCCCTTGCCTCCTAAAGCAGTCCCTCTACTTAGCTTGCATAGTCCCATGCGTCTCGAGGCAACCTCACTGCTCAGAACTCCCACGGCAGACACCAGCCATGCTGCAGACCTTGACAAGTTCCTCTTCATCATCTGCCAGAAACAAACAAAAAACAGGGAACAGCCTGTGGTGGCCCTCATCTCCACCACCCCAGCCATCCTGCCCAGCCTGCTCCTTACCAACCCTCGGGCTCCTCCAAAGCTCCTCAACACTGGCCTCGCCTGTCCCAAAGCCATTCCACAGTCTGACCTGGGGCATCTCCTGCTCTCCGTGCCCTAGGAGTGCAACAGAAGACAATGAGCATGGTTCTTGCAAAAGTGACCGACCCCACAATCCTTCTCCTTACCTCCCTCGCTCACCTCAAGCACTCATCCTACTCCAAAGATCCAGGGCAAGGCGTACAATGCCAAACACAAACACTAATAGCCCTGAACACCTTCTTCTCAATTCTAAGCTACCACACACACACAAATCCCTTACCTCCTCACAGCCCTCCTCACTTGGCACCTTCACCTCTCCCGAGTTACCTGCAGCACCTGAAACACCAAGGCAAACAGACAAACCCTGAGAGAGGGTTCAAAGTAACACCCTTCCCTCACCAAGTCCCCACTCCCTCTCCCGTCACTCTGCTACTCCTCCATTGGCCTTTGCACGCCTTCCCTTCTCTTCTTTGATCCTGGGCACCACCTGCAGAACACAACATGAAAAGCTGGTTTTAATTTCACAAAAACCACAAGACGCTCACTCACTTGCTGCTTCAGTCTGATAAGCAGAACTCACCGAGTCCAAGACAGCTCAGGGGCACCCAGCTCTGCTTCGCACCTCGCTCCGCACCTACCAATTTAAAAACACACAGCAAGTCATAAGCCAGCCAGGAGAATAAGGCATAGCTTCCTTCTGAAACACAAAATTTACCCACCTGGTACCTTCACTCAGCTCAACCCTCCTCCATCAGCCTCTCACACAGGGCTAAATATCTCGCCATCTGCAAGAACAACCTGGCCTTATTCACAGCAACGCCAAGCAAAAGCTTAATCTGCCTCTAAGACTCAGCCTAAGCTCACACTGACACTTGGGTTGTCTGAATATGAGTCTGTGTATGCCTGTCAATCTCAACACAGACCCTCACACCCTCTGGCTCAGACACTAACTCTACATAGACTATCACACCCACTCCCAAGCAGGCTGTCTGGCTCTGACTCATTAAACCCAAGCTTATTCTCACAGCTCTTCTGTCCATTCACACAGCTCACCAAGAGGAGGGAACTACACTGCGATTATAAAACCCCACCACATACGTTTCACAGTTCAGGAATTCCAGGTAAGAGAAAACCAGAGAGAAGCAGAAAACTCACAGATAACTTATTAATACAGAAAACTATAGAGATAGTAGAGCATACATCTGCGGGTTGCTTATCTTACCAACCCCAAGGACCCTGGGAAGACCATCAGCAAACAGCTCCAACAGTCGTCATGGCAGTGCGAGGTGGCAGGCTCAACCTCAGCAGGCGTCCCCGCGCAGGCAACGTTCACCTGCCTGGAATGAGCTTCTGCCTCCCTCACACAGCATGAGGCTCGGGCTTTCATACTCACAAAAACGCACGCTCGTTGCTACGCAGGGGGCCAGCCCACGTCGCAAGAAGCAGCCAAGCGTATCTAGGAAGGTCTCCCAGGGTCAGGACTTCTCCAGGCACTCCTAAAGCACAACTTTCTGGCTAGGAAACAAAGCTGGACTTCGCCTGAAGAAGCCACAGCACAACTCTCTGCGAGGAGCCAAAGACAACAAACACTACTTTCCCACCCTTGCGTGTTTCACCACAGACCATTACCTATTGTCCCTGACACAACACATCAGACTTAAACCCCACAAATGGCACATTTTCACCCTGGCATTTAACTCTCAGGTACTACCTTCACTAAAACTGACCATTCCCCTCCTAGCCACCTCCAAGCGTCTTCTCAGACATTCTGCCTCAAATACTACATTGGAATGATACATATCAAACCCCTTCATGCCATTCTGACATTGTCTCCCACCGCCTCGCCTCCTAAAGCGGTCCCTCTACTTAGCTTGCATAGTGCTGTGTGTCTCGAGGCAACCTCACTGCTCAGAACTCCCACGGCAGACGCCAGCCATGCTGCAGACCTTGACAAGTTCCTCTTCATCATCTGCAGAAACAAACCAAAAACAGGGAACAGCCTGTGGTGGCCCTCATCTCCACCACCCCAGCCATCCTGCCCAGCCTGCTCCTTACCAACCCTCGGGCTCCTCCAAAGCTCCTCAGCATTGGCCTCGCCTGTCCCAAAGCCATTCCACAGTCTGACCTGGGGCCTCTCCTGCCCTCCATGCCCTAGGAGTTCAACAGAAGACAATGAGCATGGTTCTTGCAAAAGTGACCGACCCCACAATCCTTCTCCTTACCTCCCTCGCTCACCTCAAGCACTCATCCTACTCCAAAGGTCCAGGGCAAGACCTGCAATACCAAACACAAACACTAATAGCCCTGAACATGTTCTTCTCAATTTTAAGTTACCGCACACACACACAAATACCTTACCTCCTCACAGCCCTCCTCACTTGGCACCTTCACCTCTCCCGAGTTACCTGCAGCACCTGAAACACCAAGGCAAACAGACAAACCCTGAGAGAGGGTTCAAAGTAACACCCTTCCCTCACCAAGTCCCCACTCCCTCTCCCGTCACTCTGCTACTCCTCCATTGGCCTTTGCACGCCTTCCCTTCTCTTCTTTGATCCTGGGCACCACCTGCAGAACACAACATGAAAAGCTGGTTTTAATTTCACAAAAACCACAAGACGCTCACTCACTTGCTGCTTCAGTCTGATAAGCAGAACTCACCGAGTCCAAGACAGCTCAGGGGCACCCAGCTCTGCTTCGCACCTCGCTCCGCACCTACCAATTTAAAAACACACAGCAAGTCATAAGCCAGCCAGGAGAATAAGGCATAGCTTCCTTCTGAAACACAAAATTTACCCACCTGGTACCTTCACTCAGCTCAACCCTCCTCCATCAGCCTCTCACACAGGGCTAACCATCTCACCATCTGCAAGAACAACCTGGCCTTATTCACAGCAACGCCAAGCAAAAGCTTAATTGGCCACTAAGTATCAGCCCAAGCTCACACTGACACTTGGGTTGTCTGAATACGAGTCTGTGTATGCCTGTCAATCTCAACACAGACCCTCACACCCTCTGGCTCAGACACTAACTCTACATAGACTATCACACCCACTCCCAAGCAGGCTGTCTGGCTCTGACTCATTAAACCCAAGCTTATTCTCACAGCTCTTCTGTCCATTCACACAGCTCACCAAGAGGAGGGAACTACACTGCGATTATAAAACCCCACCACATACGTTTCACAGTTCAGGAATTCCAGGTAAGAGAAAACCAGAGAGAAGCAGAAAACTCACAGATAACTTATTAATACAGAAAACTATAGAGATAGTAGAGCATACATCTGCGGGTTGCTTATCTTACCAACCCCAAGGACCCTGGGAAGACCATCAGCAAACAGCTCCAACAGTCGTCATGGCAGTGCGAGGTGGCAGGCTCAACCTCAGCGGGCGTCCCCGCGCAGGCAACGTTCACCTGCCTGGAATGAGCTTCTGCCTCCCTCACACAGCATGAGGCTCGGGCTTTCATACTCACAAAAACGCACGCTCGTTGCTACGCAGGGGGCCAGCCCACGTCGCAAGAAGCAGCCAAGCGTATCTAGGAAGGTCTCCCAGGGTCAGGACTTCTCCAGGCACTCCTAAAGCACAACTTTCTGGCTAGGAAACAAAGCTGGACTTCGCCTGAAGAAGCCACAGCACAACTCTCTGCGAGGAGCCAAAGACAACAAACACTACTTTCCCACCCTTGCGTGTTTCACCACAGACCATTACCTATTGTCCCTGACACAACACATCAGACTTAAACCCCACAAATGGCACATTTTCACCCTGGCATTTAACTCTCAGGTACTACCTTCACTAAAACTGACCATTCCCCTCCTAGCCACCTCCAAGCGTCTTCTCAGACATTCTGCCTCAAATACTACATGGGAATGATACATATCAAACCCCTTCATGCCATTCTGACATTGTCTCCCACCGCCTCGCCTCCTAAAGCGGTCCCTCTACTTAGCTTGCATAGTGCTGTGTGTCTCGAGGCAACCTCACTGCTCAGAACTCCCACGGCAGACGCCAGCCATGCTGCAGACCTTGACAAGTTCCTCTTCATCATCTGCCAGAAACAAACAAAAAACAGGGAACAGCCTGTGGTGGCCCTCATCTCCACCACCCCAGCCATCCTGCCCAGCCTGCTCCTTACCAACCCTCGGGCTCCTCCAAAGCTCCTCAGCATTGGCCTCGCCTGTCCCAAAGCCATTCCACAGTCTGACCTGGGGCCTCTCCTGCCCTCCATGCCCTAGGAGTTCAACAGAAGACAATGAGCATGGTTCTTGCAAAAGTGACCGACCCCACAATCCTTCTCCTTACCTCCCTGACTCACCTCAAGCACTCATCCTACTCCAAAGGTCCAGGGCAAGACCTGCAATACCAAACACAAACACTAATAGCCCTGAACATGTTCTTCTCAATTTTAAGTTACCGCACACACACACAAATCCCTTACCTCCTCACAGCCCTCCTCACTTGGCACCTTCACCTCTCCCGAGTTACCTGCAGCACCTGAAACACCAAGGCAAACAGACAAACCCTGAGAGAGGGTTCAAAGTAACACCCTTCCCTCACCAAGTCCCCACTCCCTCTCCCGTCACTCTGCTACTCCTCCATTGGCCTTTGCACGCCTTCCCTTCTCTTCTTTGATCCTGGGCACCACCTGCAGAACACAACATGAAAAGCTGGTTTTAATTTCACAAAAACCACAAGACGCTCACTCACTTGCTGCTTCAGTCTGATAAGCAGAACTCACCGAGTCCAAGACAGCTCAGGGGCACCCAGCTCTGCTTCGCACCTCGCTCCGCACCTACCAATTTAAAAACACACAGCAAGTCATAAGCCAGCCAGGAGAATAAGGCATAGCTTCCTTCTGAAACACAAAATTTACCCACCTGGTACCTTCACTCAGCTCAACCCTCCTCCATCAGCCTCTCACACAGGGCTAAATATCTCGCCATCTGCAAGAACAACCTGGCCTTATTCACAGCAACGCCAAGCAAAAGCTTAATCTGCCTCTAAGACTCAGCCTAAGCTCACACTGACACTTGGGTTGTCTGAATATGAGTCTGTGTATGCCTGTCAATCTCAACACAGACCCTCACACCCTCTGGCTCAGACACTAACTCTACATAGACTATCACACCCACTCCCAAGCAGGCTGTCTGGCTCTGACTCATTAAACCCAAGCTTATTCTCACAGCTCTTCTGTCCACTCACACAGCTCACCAACAGGAGGGAACTACACTGCGATTATAAAACCCCACCACATACGTTTCACAGTTCAAGAATTCCAAGTAAGAGAAAACCAGAGAGAAGCAGAAAACTCACAGATAGCTTATTAATACAGAAAACTATAGAGATAGTAGAGCATACATCTGTGGGTTGCTTATCTTACCAACCCCAAGGACCCTGGGAAGACCATCAGCAAACAGCTCCGACAATCGTCATGGCAGTGCGAGGTGGCAGGCTCAACCTCAGCGGGCGTCCCCGCGCAGGCAACGTTCACCTGCCTGGAATGAGCTTCTGCCTCCCTCACACAGCATGAGGCTCGGGCTTTCATACTCACAAAAACGCACGCTCATTACTACGCAGGGGGCCAGCCCACGTCGCAAGAAGCAGCCAAGCGTATCTAGGAAGGTCTCCCAGGGTCAGGACTTCTCCAGGCACTTCTAAAGCACAACTCTCGGGCTAGGAACCAAAGCTGGACTTCGCCTGAAGCAGCCACAGCACAACTCTCTGCGAGGAGCCAAAGACAACAAACACTACTTTCCCACCCTTGCGTGTTTCACCACAGACCATTACCTATTGTCCCTGACACAACACATCAGACTTAAACCCCACAAATGGCACATTTTCACCCTGGCATTTAACTCTCAGGTACTACCTTCACTAAAACTGACCATTCCCCTCCCAGGCACCTCCAAGCGTCTTCTCAGACATTCTGCCTCAAATACTACATTGGAATGATACATCTCAAACCCCTTCCTGCCATTCTGACATTGTCTCCCACCGCCTCGCCTCCTAAAGCAGTCCCTCTACTTAGCTTGCATAGTGCTGTGTGTCTCGAGGCAACCTCACTGCTCAGAACTCCCACGGCAGACGCCAGCCATGCTGCAGACCTTGACAAGTTCCTCTTCATCATCTGCAGAAACAAACAAAAAACAGGGAACAGCCTGTGGTAGCCCTCATCTCCACCACCCCAGCTGTCCCGCCCAGCCTGCTCCTTACCAACCCTCGGGCTCCTCCAAAGCTCCTCAACACTGGCCTCGCCTGTCCCAAAGCCATTCCACAGTCTGACCTGGGGCCTCTCCTGCTCTCCGTGCCCTAGGAGTGCAACAGAAGACAATGAGCATGGTTCTTGCAAAAGTGACCGACCCCACAATCCTTCTCCTTACCTCCCTCGCTCACCTCAAGCACTCATCCTGCTCCAAAGATCCAGGGCAAGGCGTACAATGCCAAACACAAACACTAATAGCCCTGAACACCTTCTTCTCAATTCTAAGCTACCACACACACACAAATCCCTTACCTCCTCACAGCCCTCCTCACTTGGCACCTTCACCTCTCCCGAGTTACCTGCAGCACCTGAAACACAAAGGCAAACAGACAAACCCTGAGAGAGGGTTCAAAGTAACACCCTTCCCTCACCAAGTCCCCACTCCCTCTCCCGTCACTCTGCTACTCCTCCATTGGCCTTTGCACGCCTTCCCTTCTCTTCTTTGATCCTGGGCACCACCTGCAGAACACAACATGAAAAGCTGGTTTTAATTTCACAAAAACCACAAGACGCTCACTCACTTGCTGCTTCAGTCTGATAAGCAGAACTCACCGAGTCCAAGACAGCTCAGGGGCACCCAGCTCTGCTTCGCACCTCGCTCCGCACCTACCAATTTAAAAACACACAGCAAGTCATAAGCCAGCCAGGAGAATAAGGCATAGCTTCCTTCTGAAACACAAAATTTACCCACCTGGTACCTTCACTCAGCTCAACCCTCCTCCATCAGCCTCTCACACAGGGCTAACCATCTCACCATCTGCAAGAACAACCTGGCCTTATTCACAGCAACGCCAAGCAAAAGCTTAATTGGCCACTAAGTATCAGCCCAAGCTCACACTGACACTTGGGTTGTCTGAATACGAGTCTGTGTATGCCTGTCAATCTCAACACAGACCCTCACACCCTCTGGCTCAGACACTAACTCTACATAGACTATCACACCCACTCCCAAGCAGGCTGTCTGGCTCTGACTCATTAAACCCAAGCTTATTCTCACAGCTCTTCTGTCCATTCACACAGCTCACCAAGAGGAGGGAACTACACTGCGATTATAAAACCCCACCACATACGTTTCACAGTTCAGGAATTCCAGGTAAGAGAAAACCAGAGAGAAGCAGAAAACTCACAGATAACTTATTAATACAGAAAACTATAGAGATAGTAGAGCATACATCTGCGGGTTGCTTATCTTACCAACCCCAAGGACCCTGGGAAGACCATCAGCAAACAGCTCCAACAGTCGTCATGGCAGTGCGAGGTGGCAGGCTCAACCTCAGCGGGCGTCCCCGCGCAGGCAACGTTCACCTGCCTGGAATGAGCTTCTGCCTCCCTCACACAGCATGAGGCTCGGGCTTTCATACTCACAAAAACGCACGCTCATTGCTACGCAGGGGGCCAGCCCACGTCGCAAGAAGCAGCCAAGCGTATCTAGGAAGGTCTCCCAGGGTCAGGACTTCTCCAGGCACTCCTAAAGCACAACTTTCTGGCTAGGAAACAAAGCTGGACTTCGCCTGAAGAAGCCACAGCACAACTCTCTGCGAGGAGCCAAAGACAACAAACACTACTTTCCCACCCTTGCGTGTTTCACCACAGACCATTACCTATTGTCCCTGACACAACACATCAGACTTAAACCCCACAAATGGCACATTTTCACCCTGGCATTTAACTCTCAGGTACTACCTTCACTAAAACTGACCATTCCCCTCCTAGCCACCTCCAAGAGTCTTCTCAGACATTCTGCCTCAAATACTACATTGGAATGATACATATCAAACCCCTTCATGCCATTCTGACATTGTCTCCCACCGCCTCGCCTCCTAAAGCAGTCCCTCTACTTAGCTTGCATAGTGCTGTGTGTCTCGAGGCAACCTCACTGCTCAGAACTCCCACGGCAGACGCCAGCCATGCTGCAGACCTTGACAAGTTCCTCTTCATCATCTGCAGAAACAAACAAAAAACAGGGAACAGCCTGTGGTGGCCCTCATCTCCACCACCCCAGCCATCCTGCCCATCCTGCTCCTTACCAACCCTCGGGCTCCTCCAAAGCTCCTCAGCATTGGCCTCGCCTGTCCCAAAGCCATTCCACAGTCTGACCTGGGGCCTCTCCTGCCCTCCATGCCCTAGGAGTTCAACAGAAGACAATGAGCATGGTTCTTGCAAAAGTGACCGACCCCACAATCCTTCTCCTTACCTCCCTGACTCACCTCAAGCACTCATCCTACTCCAAAGGTCCAGGGCAAGACCTGCAATACCAAACACAAACACTAATAGCCCTGAACATGTTCTTCTCAATTTTAAGTTACCGCACACACACACAAATCCCTTACCTCCTCACAGCCCTCCTCACTTGGCACCTTCACCTCTCCCGAGTTACCTGCAGCACCTGAAACACCAAGGCAAACAGACAAACCCTGAGAGAGGGTTCAAAGTAACACCCTTCCCTCACCAAGTCCCCACTCCCTCTCCCGTCACTCTGCTACTCCTCCATTGGCCTTTGCACGCCTTCCCTTCTCTTCTTTGATCCTGGGCACCACCTGCAGAACACAACATGAAAAGCTGGTTTTAATTTCACAAAAACCACAAGACGCTCACTCACTTGCTGCTTCAGTCTGATAAGCAGAACTCACCGAGTCCAAGACAGCTCAGGGGCACCCAGCTCTGCTTCGCACCTCGCTCCGCACCTACCAATTTAAAAACACACAGCAAGTCATAAGCCAGCCAGGAGAATAAGGCATAGCTTCCTTCTGAAACACAAAATTTACCCACCTGGTACCTTCACTCAGCTCAACCCTCCTCCATCAGCCTCTCACACAGGGCTAAATATCTCGCCATCTGCAAGAACAACCTGGCCTTATTCACAGCAACGCCAAGCAAAAGCTTAATCTGCCTCTAAGACTCAGCCTAAGCTCACACTGACACTTGGGTTGTCTGAATATGAGTCTGTGTATGCCTGTCAATCTCAACACAGACCCTCACACCCTCTGGCTCAGACACTAACTCTACATAGACTATCACACCCACTCCCAAGCAGGCTGTCTGGCTCTGACTCATTAAACCCAAGCTTATTCTCACAGCTCTCCTGTCCACTCACACAGCTCACCAACAGGAGGGAACTACACTGCGATTATAAAACCCCACCACATACGTTTCACAGTTCAAGAATTCCAAGTAAGAGAAAACCAGAGAGAAGCAGAAAACTCACAGATAGCTTATTAATACAGAAAACTATAGAGATAGTAGAGCATACATCTGTGGGTTGCTTATCTTACCAACCCCAAGGACCCTGGGAAGACCATCAGCAAACAGCTCCGACAATCGTCATGGCAGTGCGAGGTGGCAGGCTCAACCTCAGCGGGCGTCCCCGCGCAGGCAACGTTCACCTGCCTGGAATGAGCTTCTGCCTCCCTCACACAGCATGAGGCTCGGGCTTTCATACTCACAAAAACGCACGCTCATTGCTACGCAGGGGGCCAGCCCACGTCGCAAGAAGCAGCCAAGCGTATCTAGGAAGGTCTCCCAGGGTCAGGACTTCTCCAGGCACTTCTAAAGCACAACTCTCGGGCTAGGAACCAAAGCTGGACTTCGCCTGAAGCAGCCACAGCACAACTCTCTGCGAGGAGCCAAAGACAACAAACACTACTTTCCCACCCTTGCGTGTTTCACCACAGACCATTACCTATTGTCCCTGACACAACACATCAGACTTAAACCCCACAAATGGCACATTTTCACCCTGGCATTTAACTCTCAGGTACTACCTTCACTAAAACTGACCATTCCCCTCCCAGGCACCTCCAAGCGTCTTCTCAGACATTCTGCCTCAAATACTACATTGGAATGATACATCTCAAACCCCTTCCTGCCATTCTGACATTGTCTCCCACCGCCTCGCCTCCTAAAGCAGTCCCTCTACTTAGCTTGCATAGTGCTGTGTGTCTCGAGGCAACCTCACTGCTCAGAACTCCCACGGCAGACGCCAGCCATGCTGCAGACCTTGACAAGTTCCTCTTCATCATCTGCAGAAACAAACAAAAAACAGGGAACAGCCTGTGGTAGCCCTCATCTCCACCACCCCAGCTGTCCCGCCCAGCCTGCTCCTTACCAACCCTCGGGCTCCTCCAAAGCTCCTCAACACTGGCCTCGCCTGTCCCAAAGCCATTCCACAGTCTGACCTGGGGCCTCTCCTGCTCTCCGTGCCCTAGGAGTGCAACAGAAGACAATGAGCATGGTTCTTGCAAAAGTGACCGACCCCACAATCCTTCTCCTTACCTCCCTCGCTCACCTCAAGCACTCATCCTGCTCCAAAGATCCAGGGCAAGGCGTACAATGCCAAACACAAACACTAATAGCCCTGAACACCTTCTTCTCAATTCTAAGCTACCACACACACACAAATCCCTTACCTCCTCACAGCCCTCCTCACTTGGCACCTTCACCTCTCCCGAGTTACCTGCAGCACCTGAAACACCAAGGCAAACAGACAAACCCTGAGAGAGGGTTCAAAGTAACACCCTTCCCTCACCAAGTCCCCACTCCCTCTCCCGTCACTCTGCTACTCCTCCATTGGCCTTTGCACGCCTTCCCTTCTCTTCTTTGATCCTGGGCACCACCTGCAGAACACAACATGAAAAGCTGGTTTTAATTTCACAAAAACCACAAGACGCTCACTCACTTGCTGCTTCAGTCTGATAAGCAGAACTCACCGAGTCCAAGACAGCTCAGGGGCACCCAGCTCTGCTTCGCACCTCGCTCCGCACCTACCAATTTAAAAACACACAGCAAGTCATAAGCCAGCCAGGAGAATAAGGCATAGCTTCCTTCTGAAACACAAAATTTACCCACCTGGTACCTTCACTCAGCTCAACCCTCCTCCATCAGCCTCTCACACAGGGCTAAATATCTCGCCATCTGCAAGAACAACCTGGCCTTATTCACAGCAACGCCAAGCAAAAGCTTAATCTGCCTCTAAGACTCAGCCTAAGCTCACACTGACACTTGGGTTGTCTGAATATGAGTCTGTGTATGCCTGTCAATCTCAACACAGACCCTCACACCCTCTGGCTCAGACACTAACTCTACATAGACTATCACACCCACTCCCAAGCAGGCTGTCTGGCTCTGACTCATTAAACCCAAGCTTATTCTCACAGCTCTTCTGTCCACTCACACAGCTCACCAACAGGAGGGAACTACACTGCGATTATAAAACCCCACCACATACGTTTCACAGTTCAAGAATTCCAAGTAAGAGAAAACCAGAGAGAAGCAGAAAACTCACAGATAGCTTATTAATACAGAAAACTATAGAGATAGTAGAGCATACATCTGTGGGTTGCTTATCTTACCAACCCCAAGGACCCTGGGAAGACCATCAGCAAACAGCTCCGACAATCGTCATGGCAGTGCGAGGTGGCAGGCTCAACCTCAGCGGGCGTCCCCGCGCAGGCAACGTTCACCTGCCTGGAATGAGCTTCTGCCTCCCTCACACAGCATGAGGCTCGGGCTTTCATACTCACAAAAACGCACGCTCATTACTACGCAGGGGGCCAGCCCACGTCGCAAGAAGCAGCCAAGCGTATCTAGGAAGGTCTCCCAGGGTCAGGACTTCTCCAGGCACTTCTAAAGCACAACTCTCGGGCTAGGAACCAAAGCTGGACTTCGCCTGAAGCAGCCACAGCACAACTCTCTGCGAGGAGCCAAAGACAACAAACACTACTTTCCCACCCTTGCGTGTTTCACCACAGACCATTACCTATTGTCCCTGACACAACACATCAGACTTAAACCCCACAAATGGCACATTTTCACCCTGGCATTTAACTCTCAGGTACTACCTTCACTAAAACTGACCATTCCCCTCCCAGGCACCTCCAAGCGTCTTCTCAGACATTCTGCCTCAAATACTACATTGGAATGATACATCTCAAACCCCTTCCTGCCATTCTGACATTGTCTCCCACCGCCTCGCCTCCTAAAGCAGTCCCTCTACTTAGCTTGCATAGTGCTGTGTGTCTCGAGGCAACCTCACTGCTCAGAACTCCCACGGCAGACGCCAGCCATGCTGCAGACCTTGACAAGTTCCTCTTCATCATCTGCAGAAACAAACAAAAAACAGGGAACAGCCTGTGGTAGCCCTCATCTCCACCACCCCAGCTGTCCCGCCCAGCCTGCTCCTTACCAACCCTCGGGCTCCTCCAAAGCTCCTCAACACTGGCCTCGCCTGTCCCAAAGCCATTCCACAGTCTGACCTGGGGCCTCTCCTGCTCTCCGTGCCCTAGGAGTGCAACAGAAGACAATGAGCATGGTTCTTGCAAAAGTGACCGACCCCACAATCCTTCTCCTTACCTCCCTCGCTCACCTCAAGCACTCATCCTGCTCCAAAGATCCAGGGCAAGGCGTACAATGCCAAACACAAACACTAATAGCCCTGAACACCTTCTTCTCAATTCTAAGCTACCACACACACACAAATCCCTTACCTCCTCACAGCCCTCCTCACTTGGCACCTTCACCTCTCCCGAGTTACCTGCAGCACCTGAAACACAAAGGCAAACAGACAAACCCTGAGAGAGGGTTCAAAGTAACACCCTTCCCTCACCAAGTCCCCACTCCCTCTCCCGTCACTCTGCTACTCCTCCATTGGCCTTTGCACGCCTTCCCTTCTCTTCTTTGATCCTGGGCACCACCTGCAGAACACAACATGAAAAGCTGGTTTTAATTTCACAAAAACCACAAGACGCTCACTCACTTGCTGCTTCAGTCTGATAAGCAGAACTCACCGAGTCCAAGACAGCTCAGGGGCACCCAGCTCTGCTTCGCACCTCGCTCCGCACCTACCAATTTAAAAACACACAGCAAGTCATAAGCCAGCCAGGAGAATAAGGCATAGCTTCCTTCTGAAACACAAAATTTACCCACCTGGTACCTTCACTCAGCTCAACCCTCCTCCATCAGCCTCTCACACAGGGCTAACCATCTCACCATCTGCAAGAACAACCTGGCCTTATTCACAGCAACGCCAAGCAAAAGCTTAATTGGCCACTAAGTATCAGCCCAAGCTCACACTGACACTTGGGTTGTCTGAATACGAGTCTGTGTATGCCTGTCAATCTCAACACAGACCCTCACACCCTCTGGCTCAGACACTAACTCTACATAGACTATCACACCCACTCCCAAGCAGGCTGTCTGGCTCTGACTCATTAAACCCAAGCTTATTCTCACAGCTCTTCTGTCCATTCACACAGCTCACCAAGAGGAGGGAACTACACTGCGATTATAAAACCCCACCACATACGTTTCACAGTTCAGGAATTCCAGGTAAGAGAAAACCAGAGAGAAGCAGAAAACTCACAGATAACTTATTAATACAGAAAACTATAGAGATAGTAGAGCATACATCTGCGGGTTGCTTATCTTACCAACCCCAAGGACCCTGGGAAGACCATCAGCAAACAGCTCCAACAGTCGTCATGGCAGTGCGAGGTGGCAGGCTCAACCTCAGCGGGCGTCCCCGCGCAGGCAACGTTCACCTGCCTGGAATGAGCTTCTGCCTCCCTCACACAGCATGAGGCTCGGGCTTTCATACTCACAAAAACGCACGCTCATTGCTACGCAGGGGGCCAGCCCACGTCGCAAGAAGCAGCCAAGCGTATCTAGGAAGGTCTCCCAGGGTCAGGACTTCTCCAGGCACTCCTAAAGCACAACTTTCTGGCTAGGAAACAAAGCTGGACTTCGCCTGAAGAAGCCACAGCACAACTCTCTGCGAGGAGCCAAAGACAACAAACACTACTTTCCCACCCTTGCGTGTTTCACCACAGACCATTACCTATTGTCCCTGACACAACACATCAGACTTAAACCCCACAAATGGCACATTTTCACCCTGGCATTTAACTCTCAGGTACTACCTTCACTAAAACTGACCATTCCCCTCCTAGCCACCTCCAAGAGTCTTCTCAGACATTCTGCCTCAAATACTACATTGGAATGATACATATCAAACCCCTTCATGCCATTCTGACATTGTCTCCCACCGCCTCGCCTCCTAAAGCAGTCCCTCTACTTAGCTTGCATAGTGCTGTGTGTCTCGAGGCAACCTCACTGCTCAGAACTCCCACGGCAGACGCCAGCCATGCTGCAGACCTTGACAAGTTCCTCTTCATCATCTGCAGAAACAAACAAAAAACAGGGAACAGCCTGTGGTGGCCCTCATCTCCACCACCCCAGCCATCCTGCCCATCCTGCTCCTTACCAACCCTCGGGCTCCTCCAAAGCTCCTCAGCATTGGCCTCGCCTGTCCCAAAGCCATTCCACAGTCTGACCTGGGGCCTCTCCTGCCCTCCATGCCCTAGGAGTTCAACAGAAGACAATGAGCATGGTTCTTGCAAAAGTGACCGACCCCACAATCCTTCTCCTTACCTCCCTGACTCACCTCAAGCACTCATCCTACTCCAAAGGTCCAGGGCAAGACCTGCAATACCAAACACAAACACTAATAGCCCTGAACATGTTCTTCTCAATTTTAAGTTACCGCACACACACACAAATCCCTTACCTCCTCACAGCCCTCCTCACTTGGCACCTTCACCTCTCCCGAGTTACCTGCAGCACCTGAAACACCAAGGCAAACAGACAAACCCTGAGAGAGGGTTCAAAGTAACACCCTTCCCTCACCAAGTCCCCACTCCCTCTCCCGTCACTCTGCTACTCCTCCATTGGCCTTTGCACGCCTTCCCTTCTCTTCTTTGATCCTGGGCACCACCTGCAGAACACAACATGAAAAGCTGGTTTTAATTTCACAAAAACCACAAGACGCTCACTCACTTGCTGCTTCAGTCTGATAAGCAGAACTCACCGAGTCCAAGACAGCTCAGGGGCACCCAGCTCTGCTTCGCACCTCGCTCCGCACCTACCAATTTAAAAACACACAGCAAGTCATAAGCCAGCCAGGAGAATAAGGCATAGCTTCCTTCTGAAACACAAAATTTACCCACCTGGTACCTTCACTCAGCTCAACCCTCCTCCATCAGCCTCTCACACAGGGCTAAATATCTCGCCATCTGCAAGAACAACCTGGCCTTATTCACAGCAACGCCAAGCAAAAGCTTAATCTGCCTCTAAGACTCAGCCTAAGCTCACACTGACACTTGGGTTGTCTGAATATGAGTCTGTGTATGCCTGTCAATCTCAACACAGACCCTCACACCCTCTGGCTCAGACACTAACTCTACATAGACTATCACACCCACTCCCAAGCAGGCTGTCTGGCTCTGACTCATTAAACCCAAGCTTATTCTCACAGCTCTTCTGTCCACTCACACAGCTCACCAACAGGAGGGAACTACACTGCGATTATAAAACCCCACCACATACGTTTCACAGTTCAAGAATTCCAAGTAAGAGAAAACCAGAGAGAAGCAGAAAACTCACAGATAGCTTATTAATACAGAAAACTATAGAGATAGTAGAGCATACATCTGTGGGTTGCTTATCTTACCAACCCCAAGGACCCTGGGAAGACCATCAGCAAACAGCTCCGACAATCGTCATGGCAGTGCGAGGTGGCAGGCTCAACCTCAGCGGGCGTCCCCGCGCAGGCAACGTTCACCTGCCTGGAATGAGCTTCTGCCTCCCTCACACAGCATGAGGCTCGGGCTTTCATACTCACAAAAACGCACGCTCATTGCTACGCAGGGGGCCAGCCCACGTCGCAAGAAGCAGCCAAGCGTATCTAGGAAGGTCTCCCAGGGTCAGGACTTCTCCAGGCACTTCTAAAGCACAACTCTCGGGCTAGGAACCAAAGCTGGACTTCGCCTGAAGCAGCCACAGCACAACTCTCTGCGAGGAGCCAAAGACAACAAACACTACTTTCCCACCCTTGCGTGTTTCACCACAGACCATTACCTATTGTCCCTGACACAACACATCAGACTTAAACCCCACAAATGGCACATTTTCACCCTGGCATTTAACTCTCAGGTACTACCTTCACTAAAACTGACCATTCCCCTCCCAGGCACCTCCAAGCGTCTTCTCAGACATTCTGCCTCAAATACTACATTGGAATGATACATCTCAAACCCCTTCCTGCCATTCTGACATTGTCTCCCACCGCCTCGCCTCCTAAAGCAGTCCCTCTACTTAGCTTGCATAGTGCTGTGTGTCTCGAGGCAACCTCACTGCTCAGAACTCCCACGGCAGACGCCAGCCATGCTGCAGACCTTGACAAGTTCCTCTTCATCATCTGCAGAAACAAACAAAAAACAGGGAACAGCCTGTGGTAGCCCTCATCTCCACCACCCCAGCTGTCCCGCCCAGCCTGCTCCTTACCAACCCTCGGGCTCCTCCAAAGCTCCTCAACACTGGCCTCGCCTGTCCCAAAGCCATTCCACAGTCTGACCTGGGGCCTCTCCTGCTCTCCGTGCCCTAGGAGTGCAACAGAAGACAATGAGCATGGTTCTTGCAAAAGTGACCGACCCCACAATCCTTCTCCTTACCTCCCTCGCTCACCTCAAGCACTCATCCTGCTCCAAAGATCCAGGGCAAGGCGTACAATGCCAAACACAAACACTAATAGCCCTGAACACCTTCTTCTCAATTCTAAGCTACCACACACACACAAATCCCTTACCTCCTCACAGCCCTCCTCACTTGGCACCTTCACCTCTCCCGAGTTACCTGCAGCACCTGAAACACAAAGGCAAACAGACAAACCCTGAGAGAGGGTTCAAAGTAACACCCTTCCCTCACCAAGTCCCCACTCCCTCTCCCGTCACTCTGCTACTCCTCCATTGGCTTTTGCACGCCTTCCCTTCTCTTCTTTGATCCTGGGCACCACCTGCAGAACACAACATGAAAAGCTGGTTTTAATTTCACAAAAACCACAAGACGCTCACTCACTTGCTGCTTCAGTCTGATAAGCAGAACTCACCGAGTCCAAGACAGCTCAGGGGCACCCAGCTCTGCTTCGCACCTCGCTCCGCACCTACCAATTTAAAAACACACAGCAAGTCATAAGCCAGCCAGGAGAATAAGGCATAGCTTCCTTCTGAAACACAAAATTTACCCACCTGGTACCTTCACTCAGCTCAACCCTCCTCCATCAGCCTCTCACACAGGGCTAACCATCTCACCATCTGCAAGAACAACCTGGCCTTATTCACAGCAACGCCAAGCAAAAGCTTAATTGGCCACTAAGTATCAGCCCAAGCTCACACTGACACTTGGGTTGTCTGAATACGAGTCTGTGTATGCCTGTCAATCTCAACACAGACCCTCACACCCTCTGGCTCAGACACTAACTCTACATAGACTATCACACCCACTCCCAAGCAGGCTGTCTGGCTCTGACTCATTAAACCCAAGCTTATTCTCACAGCTCTTCTGTCCACTCACACAGCTCACCAACAGGAGGGAACTACACTGCGATTATAAAACCCCACCACATACGTTTCACAGTTCAGGAATTCCAGGTAAGAGAAAACCAGAGAGAAGCAGAAAACTCACAGATAACTTATTAATACAGAAAACTATAGAGATAGTAGAGCATACATCTGCGGGTTGCTTATCTTACCAACCCCAAGGACCCTGGGAAGACCATCAGCAAACAGCTCCAACAGTCGTCATGGCAGTGCGAGGTGGCAGGCTCAACCTCAGCGGGCGTCCCCGCGCAGGCAACGTTCACCTGCCTGGAATGAGCTTCTGCCTCCCTCACACAGCATGAGGCTCGGGCTTTCATACTCACAAAAACGCACGCTCATTGCTACGCAGGGGGCCAGCCCACGTCGCAAGAAGCAGCCAAGCGTATCTAGGAAGGTCTCCCAGGGTCAGGACTTCTCCAGGCACTCCTAAAGCACAACTTTCTGGCTAGGAAACAAAGCTGGACTTCGCCTGAAGAAGCCACAGCACAACTCTCTGCGAGGAGCCAAAGACAACAAACACTACTTTCCCACCCTTGCGTGTTTCACCACAGACCATTACCTATTGTCCCTGACACAACACATCAGACTTAAACCCCACAAATGGCACATTTTCACCCTGGCATTTAACTCTCAGGTACTACCTTCACTAAAACTGACCATTCCCCTCCTAGCCACCTCCAAGCGTCTTCTCAGACATTCTGCCTCAAATACTACATTGGAATGATACATATCAAACCCCTTCATGCCATTCTGACATTGTCTCCCACCGCCTCGCCTCCTAAAGCAGTCCCTCTACTTAGCTTGCATAGTGCTGTGTGTCTCGAGGCAACCTCACTGCTCAGAACTCCCACGGCAGACGCCAGCCATGCTGCAGACCTTGACAAGTTCCTCTTCATCATCTGCAGAAACAAACAAAAAACAGGGAACAGCCTGTGGTGGCCCTCATCTCCACCACCCCAGCCATCCTGCCCAGCCTGCTCCTTACCAACCCTCGGGCTCCTCCAAAGCTCCTCAGCATTGGCCTCGCCTGTCCCAAAGCCATTCCACAGTCTGACCTGGGGCCTCTCCTGCCCTCCATGCCCTAGGAGTTCAACAGAAGACAATGAGCATGGTTCTTGCAAAAGTGACCGACCCCACAATCCTTCTCCTTACCTCCCTGACTCACCTCAAGCACTCATCCTACTCCAAAGGTCCACGGCAAGACCTGCAATACCAAACACAAACACTAATAGCCCTGAACATGTTCTTCTCAATTTTAAGTTACCGCACACACACACAAATCCCTTACCTCCTCACAGCCCTCCTCACTTGGCACCTTCACCTCTCCCGAGTTACCTGCAGCACCTGAAACACCAAGGCAAACAGACAAACCCTGAGAGAGGGTTCAAAGTAACACCCTTCCCTCACCAAGTCCCCACTCCCTCTCCCGTCACTCTGCTACTCCTCCATTGGCCTTTGCACGCCTTCCCTTCTCTTCTTTGATCCTGGGCACCACCTGCAGAACACAACATGAAAAGCTGGTTTTAATTTCACAAAAACCACAAGACGCTCACTCACTTGCTGCTTCAGTCTGATAAGCAGAACTCACCGAGTCCAAGACAGCTCAGGGGCACCCAGCTCTGCTTCGCACCTCGCTCCGCACCTACCAATTTAAAAACACACAGCAAGTCATAAGCCAGCCAGGAGAATAAGGCATAGCTTCCTTCTGAAACACAAAATTTACCCACCTGGTACCTTCACTCAGCTCAACCCTCCTCCATCAGCCTCTCACACAGGGCTAACCATCTCACCATCTGCAAGAACAACCTGGCCTTATTCACAGCAACGCCAAGCAAAAGCTTAATTGGCCACTAAGTATCAGCCCAAGCTCACACTGACACTTGGGTTGTCTGAATACGAGTCTGTGTATGCCTGTCAATCTCAACACAGACCCTCACACCCTCTGGCTCAGACACTAACTCTACATAGACTATCACACCCACTCCCAAGCAGGCTCTCTGCCTCTGACTCATTAAACCCAAGCTTATTCTCACAGCTCTTCTGTCCACTCACACAGCTCACCAAGAGGAGGGAACTACACTGCGATTATAAAACCCCACCACATACGTTCCAGAGTTCAAGAATTCCAGGTAAGAGAAACCCAGAGAGAAGCAGAAAACTCACAGATAGCTTATTAATACAGAAAACTATAGAGATAGTAGAGCATACTTCTCCTGGTTGCTTATCTTACCAACCCCAAGGACCCTGGGAAGACCATCAGCAAACAGCTCCAACAGTCGTCATGGCAGTGTGAGGTGGCAGGCTCAACCTCAGCGGGCGTCCCCGCGCAGGCAACGTTCACCTGCCTGGGATGAGCTTCTGCCTGCCCCACACAGCATGAGGCTCGGGCTTTCATACTCACAAAAACGCACGCTCGTTGCTACGCAGGGGGCCAGCCCACGTCGCAAGAAGCGGCCAAGCATATCTAGGAAGGTCTCCCAGGGTCAGGACTTCTCTAGGCAGCTCTAAAGCACAACTTTCTGGCTAGGAACCAAAGCTGGACTTCGCCTGAAGCAGCCACAGCACAACTCTCTGCGAGGAGCCAAAGACAACAAACACTACTTTCCCACCCTTGCGTGTTTCACCACAGACCATTACCTATTGTCCCTGACACGACACATCAGACTTAAACCCCACAAATGGCACATTTTCACCCTGGCATTTAACTCTCAGGTACTACCTTCACTAAAACTGACCATTCCCCTCCCAGGCACCTCCAAGCATCTTCTCAGACATTCTGCCTCAAATACTACATTGGAATGATACATCTCAAACCCCTTCCTGCCATTCTGACATTGTCTCCCACCCCCTCACCTCCTAAAGCAGTCCCTCTACTTAGCTTGCATAGTGCTGTGTGTCTCGAGGCAACCTCACTGCTCAGAACTCCCACGGCAGACACCAGCCATGCTGCAGACCTTGACAAGTTCCTCTTCATCATCTGCAGAAACAAACCAAAAACAGGGAACAGCCTGTGGTGGCCCTCATCTCCACCACCCCAGCCGTCCCGCCCAGCCTGCTCCTTACCAACCCTCGGGCTCCTCCAAAGCTCCTCAGCACTAGCCTCGCCTGTCCCAAAGCCATTCCACAGTCTGACCTGGGGCCTCTCCTGCCCTCCATGCCCTAGGAGTTCAACAGAAGACAATGAGCATGGTTCTTGCAAAAGTGACTGACCCCACAATCCTTCTCCTTACCTCCCTGACTCACCTCAAGCACTCATCCGACTCCAGAGGTCCAGGGCAAGACCTGCAATACCAAACACAAACACTAAAAGCACTGAACATGTTCTTCTCAATTCTAAGCAACCACACACACACACAAACCCTTTACCTCCTCACAGTTGGAAAAGCAACCTGGAGCAATGCCCCACAAGACTACTAATGGGCTGACTGCAGGAAAAGCTCTGCTCTGCTTTATGCTTGTAAAGACTGAAAAAAAATGCCTGACACACTTTTAAACAACCAACACAAGCAGTCAGGATATAAAGAACAAGGTCTAAAGAGCAGGCTTAGCACCTTTAGTCCTAGCAGTGATGTGGAAGCACCAACACAGATCACAATCAAATACACTCATTGAGCAGACAAGCTGTACTACCCAACCCATTGTAAGATGGTGCTATAAAATGCCCCGCTTTCTTCTTCTCATCTCTATGGCACATTTCAGACCTATTCCTGCTATCCTGATGCTGTTCCCCACCCCTCTTCTCACAAAAACTAGTCTTTCTGCTTAATTTTTATAGTGTTTTAAGTCTCAAGCCAAAATTACTGCGCAGATGTCCCATACTAGGCACCTGGGTGTTTACTGCACCCACCCAATTAATTTCCATCATCTGCAGTAACAGCAGTTAGAAAAAAAAGAACAGAAACCAGAAATCCAGCCATATAACATTTTAGAGGCAAGCAAATAGAGGGAAATACCCTGAAATATTAACTACATCAGACTGTAAGGAACCAGCGCCCTCTATACTTTAAAAGTGAGAAATAAACAAGCTAAAAATTATTGTTATACCTGTACATGCCAAAAAACAACAGTTCTTGAACAGTCTCTACATCCCAAAACAACATTAATGTTCTGCTTTGGTCTTCTTTAAACCTAAGCATTCAAGTTAGCTTTTATAAGAGCACAGACCCAAAGGCACCCTTGAAAAATCTCCTAGTCATATAACTAGTATATACATTCAGTAACCACAACCATGACCATCATATGCAAAAACAAACAGAGAGAAAAGAGAAGGAATTAGAACAAAAACAAACCTTGCCATAATTTCTGTGCCTGAGAGCAACCAAAAAAATCTGCTTAGCTCAAAACCACCAATAACAATAGCACCTCAAAGAAAACCACAGCACAAAAGAGTTTAGTGGTACATGCACACATAAATACTAAAGCAGCTTAAAATATTTAGCCCAGAAAAAAACATCTCAAAGAGCTCCAAAAACAAAAGCAGAAACAAAGCACAAAGCATCAAACCCACAAAACCCCCCAACCAACTTACCTTCAAGAGAGCCAAACCCTATAGAAGCTCCTTGTTTGGAAGCTGTGCCTTATATACCCCAGGCCCTACCCACAGCCCCTCCCTCACAGCCCTGGCTCAGGGGTGGGTCAAACCAGCAGCTGAGGTAAATACAGCCTGACAAGGTACAGCTGGCTCTTTTGGTTTCTGGCTTTACCTTTTTGGCCTTCTTTTTCTGCCTTAGATTTACATTCAGAACTCACAGACTGCACAGCTTCACCTTTATGCAGTTAGGCTCTGCATTATATTTGGTTTCAGACCACACAGGGTTTTTCTGTCTCAGGTTCTGGGGCTCAGACTCACATGGGTTTGCTTCCACACAGACTGGGTCAGACTCATGCATTTAAACTGCACAGACACTCCAGCTCAGACTTGGGCTCAACATGGTATTCACTGACACACATCCACACAAATCATACATTGAGGCTAACACAGACTCCCTGGCTCAGACTTCCTCTCACATTTTAAGTGAAAAAAGACATTCAGGTGATTTAGCCAAGGTGAGCCATGCTTAGAACACCCAAGTAACAAATTATTTCAGGGTTTTGTCATTTTCATAAAACTGTAATTTTCCCTTCTTGTTAGTGTTCTCCAAGGGTGAGGATAAAGGGATAGAAAACCTCTGAAGGCTAGTGGGTGAGTAGTGAAGTGACAGTAGAGGGAAATGGCACTTGCTGAGGCAAGGGTGCAGCTTCTATATCTCTTTGTGTGTGCTTGTTTCCATTTCTTTTGTAGGCGCTGCAGGTAACCCCAGAGAGGTGAAGCTGCAAACTGAGGAGGGCCGTGAGAAGGTAAGGGGGTTGTCTGTGTGTGTTTGGTGGCTTAGAGTTGAGAAGAGCATGGCAAAGGGGTTCAGTATTTGTGTTTGGTGTTGCGGGGCCTGCCTTCTACCATTGGAGTCAGATGAGTGCTTGAGGTGAGTCAGGGAGATAAGGAGAAAGATTGTGAGGCTGGGCACTTTTTCCAAGCACTGTGGTCATTTGTCTCTATTGCACTCCTAGGACCTGGAGAGAAGGAGAGGCTCAGTGTTGGACTCTACTATGGGATTGGAACAGGAAAATATAATGTTGAGGAGCTTTGAAGGAGGAAGAGGGCTGTTACAGACTGGGCCAGTATTGGTGGGTGGGGTGGTGGTGATGATGATGGCCAGCACAGGGTGTTCCTGTTGGTTCCTTTGTTTGTTGCAGGTTATACTGAGGAACTTGGCAGCTGTGGCAAGATCCCAATACTTTGATGTGGGTGTCCTGAGCATGAAGGGCAGCTTGAGACCCATGACACTATGGAAGTTAAGTAGAAGGATTGCTGGTTGGGACTGGAGGGTGAGAGACAAGGCCAGGAGGGCAGGAAGGGGTTTGAAGTGTAGCATGGGGCTGGGGGGAAGGCAGGGGTTACTTTGCAGCAAGAGCTTACATGGGTAGCTTACCCAGTTTAGCACAGGACCATTTAGCACAGTTCAGACCAGTTTAGCCTACCCCAAACCAGTTTAGCCCAGTTCAGACCACTCCAGCCCACTTTAGCCCACTTCAGACAGGCCTAACTTAGTTCAGAACAGATTAGCCCAGTTCAGCCCAGTTAAGGCAGGTTTAGCACAGTTACGTCTGGTTTAGCCCAGTTCAGACCAATATAGCCCAACACAGGACAGTTTGGACCAGTTTAGCCCAGTATACTGCAGTTTAGCCCAGCCCACTTTAACCTAGTGCACACCAGTCCAGCCCACTTCATCTCACTTCAGACACTTCACCCCAGTTCAGCCCAGCCCACTTTAGCCCTGTCCAGCCAATTCCAGCTCACCCCAGCCTGTTTAGCCCACTTTAGCCCAGCGCAGACAACTTTCACACAGTCCGCTCCAGTTTAGCCCAGCCTACTTTAGCCCAATTCAGACCGGTTTAGCCCTGTTCAGATCAATTTAGCCCAGGCCAGTTTAGCCCAGCCCAGCCTAGAACACTCAGCTCAGTTTAGCCCAATTCAGACCTGACCAGACCAATTTAGCACAGTTCAGCAGGGTTTAGCACAATTGAGACCACTCCAGCACACCTTAGCCCTGTTGAGCCCACTTTAGCCCACTTCAGCCCAGCCCAGCAGTTTAGACCAGTTCAGCCTAGTTTAGCCCAATTCACATCTGTCCAGATCAGTTTAGCACTGTTAAACCCAATTTAGGCCAGTCCAGCCCAGTTTAGCCCAGCACAGCACAGTTTAGACCAGTCCAGCTCACCCCACCCCAGTACACTTTAGCCCACTTTAGCCCTTCCCAGCCCAATGTAGTACAGTTTAGACCAGCTCAGTCCAGACCAGTTTAGCCCAGTCCAGCTTGTCCCAGCCCAGTTTAACCCAGTTCAGCCCAGTTTACAGCCCAGCCCACTCCAGCTCAGCCCAGACAAGTTGAGCCCCACTAGGCCCAGTTTAGCACAATTCAGCCCAGTTTAGCTCAGCCCAGCCCAGCCAAGACCTGATCAGCCACTTCAAGCCCAGTTCAGCCCAGCCCAGCAAAATTTTCTGCCATTAAGCCCAGTCCAGCCCCATTCAGACAAGCTCAGATCTCTCCAACCCAGTGGATAGAGCCTGTTAACTCCCTATTACCGCCCCCCATTGCCACCCTTTACCCTCCATTAACTAACTGCCTATTACTCCCCCATTGCCTCACATTACCTCCCGGTTCCGCCTAAGACCCCCCCCCCAAGTGCTCCCCCCAGTGCAGATGCCGCTGTGGGGAAGCGGCTCCGAGCGCTCCCAATGGCGCTGGTGGGGAGTGATGGCTGTGACAGCAGCCACTGACAGCTGAGTGCCCCATAGGGACCCACAGAGCCCTATAGAGCCCCATAGGGACCCATAGAGACACCCCTGACACCTTTTGGGCTCATTCGAATGGGATTTGGGGCTGGGGGACGGGAGGAACAAATGGGGGTGAGGGGAAAGGGGTCCCACATGCACCCAACCCACCCCTGCTCCCCCATTGATTCCTCACTCCCCAACTTGGCTGCATCCAGAGCTTTATTATAGGCCCCGCCCCCTCCACATCCTCTGCTTCCGGTTGGTCGAGGGGGAGATGGGGTCACTCCCATTGGTCAGTGCTGGGGGTGTGGGGAAGAGTCATGGAGCAGGTCCATCTGTGTGTCTGTCTATGGGTGCAGTCTCTCTATGGGGCAGCCATATGGGGCACGGGCTCCCTCACTGCTCGCCGTGGGGCCAGCGCAGGCACCACTCGCAGGCGTTCTGGAACATGCGGCTCCAGGGGGCCTCCTGCCCCACAGCAGCCGTGGGGCTGCCCCACGCCGGAGGCCACCAGGGCCACTGCCAGGTGCGGACACCGCGCTCCGGGTGCGGCATCAGCCCGAGGTGGCGGCCGCATGGGGAGCAGAGCGCGGCCGCGGCACCGCCGGAGCCGTTGGGGTTCATGGGGTAGCGGCTCGTGGGGCGCCCCGCATCGTCCACATAGCGCAACGGCACCAGCCCCACACCCAGCGCTGCCGCCAGCGCGCCCGGCTCTCGGAACTGGAATCGGCCTGCGGGGGGCAGCAGTGAGAGACCCCGCAGCGCGACCCCCGCCCAGTGCCTCCCAGTAACCACCCAGCGCTCCCAGCGCTCCCGCACACACCTTCCCCATGCGCCACCCAGACGCCGAGGCAGGACCCCTCCATCCCGCGCAGCATCAGCGCCGGACCCGGCTCCACCCGCACCGTCACGAATCGCGACTCGAAGCGTCGTGACAGGTTGGGACAGAGCGCGACAGCAGGGGGCGCCCCCGCCTCTGCGTGATGGCGTGACATCACCGCAAGGCTACCCCCCTTTAGGGGAATCCCCCACCCCAGTGGTCACACCCATACATGGGATACCCCGACCCAGGACCCCCCCCATACATGGAATACCCCGACCCAGGACCCCTTCCATACATGGGATACCCCGACCCAGGACCCCCCCCATACATGGGATACCCCGACCCAGGACCCCTTCCATACATGGGATACCCCGACCCAGGACCCCTCCCATACATGGGATACCCCGACCCAGGACCCCCCCCATACATGGGATACCCCGACCCAGGACCCCTCCCATACATGGGATACCCCGACCCAGGACCCCCCCCATACATGGGATACCCCGACCCAGAACCCCTCCCATACATGGGATACCCCGACCCAGAACCCCCCCCATACATGGGATACCCCGACCCAGAACCCCCCCCATACATGGGATACCCCGACCCAGAACCCCTCCCATACATGGGATACCCCGACCCAGGACCCCCCCCATACATGGAATACCCCGACCCAGGACCCCTTCCATACATGGGATACCCCGACCCAGGACCCCCCCCATACATGGGATACCCCGACCCAGGACCCCTCCCATACATGGGATACCCCGACCCAGAACCCCCCCCATACATGGGATACCCCGACCCAGAACCCCCCTCATACATGGGATACCCCGACCCAGGACCCCTCCCATACATGGGATACCCCGACTCAGGAGCGCCCCCATACATGGGATACCCCGACCCAGAACCCCTCCCATACATGGGATACCCCGACCCAGAACCCCCCCCATACATGGGATACCCCGAACCAGAACCCCCCCATACATGGGATACCCCGAACCAGAACCCCCCCATACATGGGATACCCCGACCCAGAACCCCCCCCATACATGGGATACCCCGACCCAGGACCCCTCCCATACATGGGATACCCCGACTCAGGAGCGCCCCCATACATGGGATACCCCGACCCAGAACCCCCCCCATACATGGGATACCCCGAACCAGAACCCCCCCATACATGGGATACCCCGAACCAGAACCCCCCCATACATGGGATACCCCGACCCAGAACCCCCCCCATACATGGGAAACCCCGACCCAGGACCCCTCCCATACATGGGATACCCCGACTCAGGAGCGCCCCCATACATGGGATACCCCTACTCAGGAGCGCCCCCATACACGGGATACCCCGACTCAGGAGCCCCCCCATACATGGGATACCCCGACCCAGGACCCCCCATACATGGGATACCCCGACCCAGGATCCCCCCCCATACATGGGATATCCCGACCCAGAGACCCCCCCCACCCATGGATGTCCCACCCCAGCCCCCGCACCTTGGGGGGGCCCGATCCAGCCCAGCAGCGCCAGCAGTTGGCAGCCATTGCAGACGCCGAGGCTGAAGGTGTCCGGACGCTGCCGGAACCGTTCCAACGCCCCCCGTGCCCGTGGGTGGAAACGCACCGCAGCCGCCCAGCCTGGGACCGCAACGGGACCGGGTCAGGGACCCGCGATGGGCCCCCCCCAACAGGGATCAGATCAAGGACCCCTCCAACAGGAACTTCTCAAGGGGACCCAGTCAGGGACCCCCCATGAGACCCCAATGGGACACCCAACAAAGACTACCCCATCTAGGGACACTAACCCAGGGGCACCCCAAAACCAACAGTGCCCTCTCACCCCCCCCCCCCGAGCCCCCCAACCCCACCCCATTGTCAGTGAAGCCCATTGTAAGCAATGGGGTGTCCTGGGGGGCGGACACCACCCAATTCTCACCCTTGGCCGAGCCCAGGACATCACCGTAGCTGAACCCCCCGACAAAGACGAGCCCCCGGAAGCCATCGAGAGTGGCGGAGCCCGAGCACAGGTCCTGAGTGGTTACATCCCAAACCTGGGGGGCATCCAGACATGGGGCACCCCAATAGGGACCTCTGGGACCACCCCACCTCCCCCCCAGGACATGGGGGGACACACAGGCCTCCCTGGATACTCACCTGGAATCCAGCCATGAGGAATGCTGCTGCCATCTCCCGGTCCCCGTTGCTGCCCTCCTCCCTCAGCACAGCCACGCGTGGCCCCGGCAGCTCTGGGGACAGTGGTGTCACCCCCTGGGTCGCCATAGCGTCCCATAGAGCCCCATAGGATCCCATAAAGGCTCATAGAGTCACGCAGACCCAAAGAATCCCATAGACCCCTCCATGACCCCATAGACCCCCACTGCTCCCATAGACTCCCCATTGCCCCATAGACTCCCATGATCACACAGCCCCCCATGGCCTCACCCATGTGTCGCAGCAGCGGGGGCTCCTGGCATGGGTCGAAGCTGAGGCTATAGCAGGGTCCCCGGCGCTGCCGGGTCTCGGCCTCCTCCTGCTCCACGCACTCGGCTGCCGCCTGCTCCCGCTCCAGCCGGAAACTCGTCTGTTCCCAGAGTGCCCGCAGGGCGCCCACGGGTGCCCGCAGCACCTCTAAGCCCCCCACCTGCACCCGCACCTGCAGCAAGGAGGGGGGACACGGGTATGGGTATGGGCACCAGCACCCAGACCTGCCACGGGTATGGGATATGGGACGTGGGATATGGGGACAGGAGATATATGAAACATGGGATATGGGACAAGAGGACACCAGTACCTGACCCTCCTGTCTCCCTGAGGCCACCACGGGGTCACTTCTGCAGCATCCCCCCAATGTCCCCCATGACCCTGCACCAACTCACCTCAGCATCGGGCCCGTAGGGGCCGCTGTGGCCGATGGGGACGCAGCTCACACCCTGCTCCTGGTACCGGCGGCAGATCCGGACCATGGAGCCCACCGGTACCTCCAGCACCAGCCCCGGCTCCTCCGCAAAGAGCACAGACAGAGCTGAGGATGGGGATATGGATATGGGTTATGGGGCATGGGTACTAGTTATGGGTATGGGGTATGGGATATGGGGCTATAGGGTCCTGAAGGGGGTCAGGACTCACTGGGGGTTCCGGAGTCCCCATTGCTCAGCTCCACTTGGAGGCCGCAGTTCCCAGCAAATCCCATCTCGAGCAGGCAGGTGAGGAGCCCCCCATCGCTCACGTCGTGCCCCGCGCTCAGTGCCCGCTCTGCCCCACATGGGCACATGGGGCACCCCATAGAGCCCCCCAAAAGTACTCCATAGCACCTCCCCATAGCACTCCATAGCACCCCCACAGCACCCCATGGAGCCCATAGTACTCCATAGCAGCCCATAGTACCCCATGGAGACCATAAACTCCAGAACACCCCAGAGCACCCCATGGCACCCTATAGCACCCCAGATCAACCCAATTCCCCCATCCCCATCAGCCCCCTGTAACCCCCCCACCCATTGTCCCCGGCAGCACCCACCTTGGAGGAGGCTCTGGGTGACCCTGAAGGCCCCCTCGAGGCTTTTGGGGTCCTCAAGGTCGGGGCAGGCGTCCCCCAGCTGGGAGAAGACCTGAGCCAGGGCAGTGCCCCCCAGGCGGTGCTGGCCTGGAGAGAGCGGCACCCACAGCAGCGCCCCTGCAGCCAACACAGGGTCACTGCACACATAGGGACACCCCTGCACCCAGCAGAGGTCACTGCACCCATAGGGCCCCCCCCCTGCACCCACCTTTGCCTTCGGGACACTTGAGGTCCGGGGTGACGGTGGCCGTGATGTCGGGACACACGGCATAGGCTGAGACCACCAGCGTGCCTGCCGGGGTCAAAGGTCATGGGTTCACAGTGAGGCACACATGGGTGCATCACCATGGTGGTGGTATCACCCCCAGGTTTCTCCCCATGGCAATGCCTCCATAGCCCCCATCTCCCCCCCACATCCCCATGGCCTCACCAGGCGCCAGGACGGTGTCAGTGCCGACACGTGCGGCCATGCTCAGCGAGTCCTTGCCCCCATCGATGGCCACCCCAAGGTGGTGCAGAAGCCCCACCAGCCCCTCGCAGGCAGCCACCAGTGCCCCCCCCTCAGCGCCCGTCTTGGCACCCCACATCCAGTTCCCCGAGCACTTGACATCCTGAAGACAATGATGACAATGGAGACAATGGGGACAATGGGGATGGGTCACCCATTGTCCCCCATCACCTCCTGCCATCAACCTCAATGGCCAGTGGTGACAAGAGCACAGCCCCCTTCTAATAGGGATGCGGTCATGGTGGTGTCCATGGCCACGGTGGGACCGTGGCACCTGGGTGACAATGACCTGGTGGCCACGGTGAGCACCACGGAGCCTCATGGGCCGTATCTGGGTACTGGCCTTGCCTGTGTCCCCATTGACCATGGGGTAGTGGTGGTGGCATCTCCCCCATGTCCACCATTGCCCCCAGGCCCCCCTGTCCCCACTCACGCGCAGGTCGGTGACGCGGGCGAACACGAGGTTGGTGAGGGCCTCGGTGAGGGCCAGGCGGGCACCAGCGGCAGGGTCCAGCAGCCCCTTGATGGGCTGCTCCCCCAGCGCCGTGGCAGCGCCCACGGTGTCGAAGTGGGACAGGGCCACCACGGCCACGTCGGCCAACGGTGTGTGCAGGGGCCCCACACACTGCTGCTGCGCCACCAGCCCCGTCACCGAGCGGTCCACCTGCAGCACAGCGGGCAGGGAGCAGTTGGGGCATGGAGCAGTGCCGGTGAGTGCCAGGGATGCCGTGGGGTGACGGGATGTGCCCCTTGGTACCTTGTTGGTGAGGTAGCGCTTGCTGGCCACCGCCGGCAGCCTCAGCACCCGCTCCAGCGCCTCCAGCACCGACAGCCCTGGGGGCAGCTCCAGCGGGCGCAGGGGGGGGCGCACCTGCTGCAGCACAAACTCCTGTGGGGGGGCCCATTGGGTGTCTCCGTTACCATGGTGACCTCAACCCCATTGGGTGTCCCCATCAGCACCACGATCCCCATCCCTATTGGGTGCCCCCACTCCCAATGGGAGATCTCTACCACCACAGGGGTGTCCCCAAGGTGCCAGCCCATGGGGTGCCCACAGTGGGTCCCCCATATCTCCTGTGTCCCCTCACCTTCTGTGGCATCTTGCCCAGCACCCACTCCAGATCCAGATTCACTGGGGTGGGGAGCCCCTTATGGGACCCCCCATCAGGCACTGGCGCCTCAAGGTCATCAACAAGCACAATCTGGTGGGGGCCAGGGCTCCATGGGGCTGGGCTCACCATACCCCATATCCCATACCCCGTGTATCCTATATCCCATACCCCATATCACATACCCCATATCCTATATCCCATACCCCTATCCCATACCCCATATCCCACACCCCCATCCCATATCCCATACCCCATATCCCATTCCCCATATCCCACACCACATACCCCAAATCCCATACCCCCTATCCCATATCCTATACCCCGTATCCCATACCCCATATACCCATACCCCATATCCCATTCCCCATATCCCACACCGCATACCCCAAATCCCATACCCCCTATCCCATATCCTATACTCCGTATCCCATACCCCATATCCCCATACCCCATATCGCATACCCCATATCACATACCCTATACCCCATATCCCATACTCCATACCCATATCCCATGCCCCATATCCCATACCCCATATCGCACACCCCATATCCCATACCCCATATCCCATACCGCCTACCCCATACCCCATATCCCACACCCCACATCTCACTTTGCCATCCCCGGTGATGCTCCCCACCACACAGAGCGGGCATCGCTCACGCTGGGCCAGGCGCTGCAGCAGCTCGAGGCATGGCGGCCGCACCAGCACCGCGTTGGACTCCTGGTACTCGGCCCCCCAGAGCTCCAGCACGCTCAGTGTCGGGTCCCCACGCTGCCGGCACCCCCGTCACCGCACGGGGGCAGTGGGGGGCACCCATGGATGGGGTGCAGGGGATGGGGGTGCTATGGGGGTGCTATGGGGGGTGTGGGTACCTCAAAGCGACTGGCGTAGATGACGGCTCCCGCTGGCTCGCTGATCTCCTTGAGGACATTCCCTGGGACAGCGGTGATGGGGACACCCCTCATATCCCACATCTTCATGCCCTCATGTCTCCATTCCCCATATCCCACATTATCCCATGTATCCCATATCCAGGTACCGTTGCCACCGGCGCCCTGGTCATGGATGCTGCTGATGGGGTTCCCTGCCCCGCTCTCGATGCACCCCCTCAGCACCCGGTTCAGCTTCTGCTCCATCTCAGGGTCCCCCCTTTGCACTGCACTCGCATCCCTCTCCTCTGAATTGTCCCCCTGCACCTGGGGGGGGCACAATGGCGACGATGGGTCACCTCCTCAGAGACCCCCCAACCCACCCCTAGGGACCCCCCCGTTACCTGAATAGAGGAGGCTGCGCCCCCCCCAACGCCAATGCGGTAAACGGGGCCTCCCACTTTCACCACCAGCATCCCTGGTTGGGGGAACAGGGGTGAGACCGCCAGCCCCCCCCATAGAGTCTGGGGGTATGGGGGGGCGGGGGTGGGGGTGCCAGGAGGGTCTCACCGGGCTCGGGGGGCTCCTTTCGCACGTGCTGGTCCTCAATGGCCCCGATGCCCCCACTGAACATGATGGGTTTGATCCACTCGCGCCGCTGCCCCCCTGGCAGCACCTGCCCGAAGGAGCGGGCAAAGCCTGGGGACACCCCCCCATTGTCACCCCAATGGTGCCACCAACATGGAGGTCTCTGGGTGTCCTCTCAAGCCCACGGGGGGTCCCCACTCACCAGCCAGCACCGGCTCCCCGAACTTGTTGCCGTAGTCACTGGCTCCATCGCTGGCACCAATGGCCACCTCCAGGGGCCGGGCAAAGGACGTGGGGTATGGCAGCGTCGGGTCCTCCCAGGGCAGCTCATAGCCTGGTGGGGGGGGAGGCAAAAGGGGGCTCTTTTGGGGTTCCAGTGGTGTTTAGGGGGTTCCAGAGGGGTTTGGTGGGGTCCCAGAAGCTCTGTCTCTGAAACTGCTTTTGGAGTTCTGGGGTGGGGTTTGGGGGTGCTGGAGCTGTATTTGGGGACCCAGGGCTGGTTTTGGAGGTCCCTGTGTCTGTACTGGGGTCCTTGGTCTGTACTGGGGGGCCCCCGTGTGGTGCTTACCGGGCAGGAGCAGGTTGCCGAAGCTGTACCCCGCGGTACCGGCAATGACGTGGGCCCCGCGCCCGGTGCTCTGCACGTCCCGGATACGGCCCCCGGTGCCGGTGGTGGCCCCACTGAAAGGGGCCACAGCTGAGGGGCGGGACCAGACGTAAGGGGCGGGAACAAAGAAAGCCCCGCCCACTCATACAACCCCGCCCCTCCCAAGCTCCCTCCAGAGGCCACGCCCCGCGCTGACCCGTGGGGAAGTTGTGGGTCTCGGCGGTGAAGGTCACGTGACGGATCGAGGTTCTCCTCTCGTAGGGGCTGGGTCCGGCCGGGTCCTGTGGCCACAGCGCAGAGACCGCGGCCCCGCGGATGGCGCTGGGTGGGGGAGCTGGGGTCAGCCGTGGGGCACCCCACAGAGACCCCATAGAGGCCCCATAAAGACCCCATAGAGAACAGATAGATGCCCCATAGACACCCCGTAGTGGCCCCATAGAGGCCTCATAGAGACCCCACAGAGACCCCATAGAGACCGTATGGAGCCCCACCTGCTGTTGTCGGAGAACTTGATGACGTTGTTGGTGTTGCTGGAGCGCTGCGTGCCCATGATGCGCTGGAAGAGCGACTGCGGCTCCGCGCGCCCGTCCACCACCAGCCGGCCCTTGAAGAACCAGTGGCGGCTGTGCTCACTGCGGAAGGGGGGGCAATGGGGCACAGTCATGGGGGACCATCACTGAAGGACCAGGGCAGGTTTAGGGCTGCCAGAGCAGGTTTTAGGGTCCCCAGGGGTAGGTTTAGGGTCCACAGGGCAGGGTAAGGGGGCACCTATTGGACTGCGCCAGGTCAAAGCACTCCACGGTGGTGGGGTTACGTCCAGCAGTGAGGAAGAGGCGGGTGTAGAACTGCACATCCCATGGGTCAAAGGCCAGGCCTGGGGACAGCAGCGTCCCCATTGACCCCTGTGTCCCATTCCCGCTCCATATCCCCATTGCCGCCCATGCCCTCACCCAGCTCCGTGTCCGCCTCCTCCAACGCCCGCTGCCCCCTGCCCAGGACGTCGATGGTGGTGACAGGCAGGGGCCGTGCTGGCACCTCCAGGCTCCGCAGGGGCTCGGGGTAGAGCTGCTCCGTCACTGGGTCCCGCAGCACCCTGCCCAGGCGCCCCAGGGCCCCTGCCGGGGGGGGGGCTGTGAACTGGAACAGGGACATAGGGGTCACCCATGGCATAGGGGAGAGACCCCACGGCCCATATCCCAGATCCATACCGATATTCCATATCCATATCCCAAGCCCATATCCATATCCCATATCCATATCCACATCCCATATCCATACCCATATCACATATCTATACCCATATCCATATCCGTATCCCATATCCATATCTGTATCCATAGCTCATGTCCCACCTGCAGCAGGAGCCTCCGGGATCGCTCCAGTCTCTGCACTGGTTCAAGTCCAGCTGCCCGGCACAGGGACACAGCGTTGGTGGAGTCAGCTGTGCAGACCCCAAGCCTGGGACAAGAGCACCCATGGGACCCCATAGAACCCATGGAACCCCATAGAACCCATGGGACCCCATAGCACCCATGGATGGTCTATACCTGGGCCCAATCTCCAGCAGCACATGGGGGCCATGAGGCTGCAGGAAGCTCTCAGGGGCCACCTCGTCTTCACCCCCCAGGGGAGACCCCAGGATCCAGCGCAGGATCCGGCCCTGCTTTGCGTCCGGGGGGGCATCACCTGTGGGAACCGAGGCTGGGACCCCCACTGTGACACCAAAGCCCCACCATAGGCACCGAACACCACCATTGACTCCCAAACACACCCCCATTGACCCCCAAATGCCCCCCATTGCCCCCAAACACCCCCTTTGACTCCAAACACCCCCCCTTGACCCCAAACACCCCCCATATTCCATATACCCCCCATTATCCCCAGTGCCCCCCATTGCCCCCGCACCGCTCCAGGCCAGGTAGTAGCAGGTCTCGCAGGTGACGCTTGTGACCGAGGGCTCCACGGCTCGGGCGAGCTTCAGAGGGGACCCCAATCCCAGTCCCAGTGCAGGGGGGGCCCCCTCAGACCCCTCCACCCTCTCGGGGGGGGCGGGCCGTACATAGAACCGCAGCAACTGCATCTGTGAGGGACACAGGGAATGGGATGGGACCCCCAGTATGAGACACCCCCCCCCGGACCCCCTATGTGGGACACCCCTATGGACTCCCCAACACTGGATATCCCCCCATTCATTACATCATAAAAGAGGGGGGTCCCCTTTAAGGACATCACCACGTGTACCCCCCACAGGACCCCGAACATGGGACACCCCCCCATACACCCAGGTCACTAGTGGGGTGTCCCCCCCCCCCCATTAAGTGTGTCCCTCCTGTCATTAAGGTGGGGACCACCCCCAGGACCCCACTCCCTCCCAGGGTTTGGAATTGGGTGATCCCCCCCGACGTCACGCCACGTCACGCCACGTGACGTCACGCGTTTCCCCCCGTCATTACCACGCGGCGCTCCCGCAGCCTCTGACCCCGCGGGTCCCGCGCGCGCCGCACCAGAGGGGAGGGGGCGGGGCTTGAGGGTGGAAGGAGGGGCCGTGACCCCCCCGTCACCCCCCAGTGACCTCTCCCCCTTCCCCATTCATTCATTCATTGGAGGGAGTGGGGCACCGCCCACCCCCCACCTAACCACGTGGCGTCATGGGGGGAAGGACCCCCCTCCTCCCCAAGGCCATACCTGACCACGTGACCTCCACGAGGTTTTTGGGGGGGGGGGGGGGCGGGGGCAGCGGTCCAAAGGGGCGGTTGTGGGGTGGGGAAGGTCACGGGTGATGTCATGGGTGACATCACTGGTGACATCAGGTGGCCTTGGAGGTGGAGGGTGACAACCCCCCCATGGCACAGGGGCCCCATGGTGGCCCTATGGGGCACGGTGCCCCTTGGCCCCACACCAGGGTGTCCCCGTGGCCGTGCTGTCCCCGTTGCCATGGCAACCAGTGTCCCCGGCGCCATGGTGCCTCCATGGCCACCCGTGCTCATCCTATTGCTGGCGATGGTGGGTCCAGGTACTCTCAGGGGGGGTCTCAGCACCCCCAGTATGGGACCCAGCACACACAATAAGTCCCAGGACCCTCAATAATTGACCCAGCCCCCCCAAAGGGGACTCAGCACCCCCAGTATGGGACCCATGAGAAACGGGGCACCCCAAAAAGGGTCCCAGCACCCCAATAGGGACCCAGAACCCCAGACAGGGTACCCAGGAGCCCCCCGGCACCCCAATATGGACGCAGCACACCCCAGATGGGACCCAGACCCCTCCGCCCCGCCCTTTTCCCTCCCAGCCAATAGGAGAGCAGCGGGCGGTACCTTGACGAGTCGCCACAGCAACGCCAGGGCCACGCCCACTTCCGGAACGTCATGGCGGGTGTGGCGCCGCTGCGCCGAAGGGGCGCGGCTATCAGAACGTCACTTCCGGTCCCGCCGCTTCCGGGTGGCGATGGATCCCGAATTCGACGACGTCGTCTCCGTGGAGGACCTGATGGTGAGGCCCCGCCCACCGGCGTCACGTGACCGCGCGGCCACACCGCCCCGCTCGCAGTGAGGCCACGCCCCGCCCCCGACCTCCCGCGCGCCCGGAGACCCCCTCCCCCGCTCCCTCAGGCCACGCCCCACCCCACCCCCCCCGGTCAGGCCACGCCCATTTCCCCCTCGCGACCTCTCCCCTCGCCGCAGGCCACGCCCATGCCGGTGTAAGCCCCGCCCCCTGAGCCCCCCGCCCGGTCACGCCACTGTCGCCCCGCGCCCCCCGGGCGCCCCCTGCAGGCGCTGGAGCGGCGGTACGCGGAGCAGCGGCTGGGGGGGGCCGTGACCCGGAGCTGCCAGTTCGAGTACGCCTGGGGGCTGGTGCGGAGCCCCTATAGGGCAGACGTGAGAAAGGGGGTGGCCCTGCTGCAAGGTGGGTCCGCAGTGGGGCGGGGGGGGGGGCGGGGGGGGGCAGGGGGACAGGGAGAGCAGGGCCTGACCCCAGTGTCCCCTTCCCCATCCCCAGAGCTGCTGCCAAAGGGGACAAGGGAGGAACAGCGCGACTACGTGTTCTACCTGGCGCTAGGCAACTACCGGCTCAAGGTGGGGCATGGGGCAGTGCATGTGGGATGTGGGATATGGGTATGGGATATGGGGTGTGGGATATGGAATATGGGTATGGGATATGGGATACAGGTATGGGAGATGGGATATGGGAATGGGATATGGATACGGGATACGGAATATGGAAATGGGATATAGGATATGGGATATGGGTATGGGATACAGGTATTGGATATGGGATATGGGTATGGGATACGGGATACAGGTATGGTATATGGGATATGGGAATGGGATACAGGTATGGGATATGGGAATGGGATATGGATACGGGATATGGAATATGGATATGGGATATAGGATATGGGATACAGGTATGGGATATGGAATGTGGGAATGGGATATGGGAATGCGATATGGAATATGGATATGGGATATAGGATATGGGTATGGGATATGACGTATGGCTATGGGGTATGGGACATTGGAGCTGACCCTGCTCCACTGCAGGAGTATGAGCGGGCTCTGGAGCACGTGGAGCGGCTGCTCAGGGCTGAGCCCCAGAACACGCAGGGGCTGCGGCTGCGGCGCCGCATCCGGGACAGCATGAAGAGAGGTGAGACCCATAGCAAGACCCAAAGAGACCCACAGAGACACATAGAGACCCATAGCAAGACCCATAGAGACACAGAGACCCATAGAGACACACAGAAACCTATAGCATGACCTTTAAGGACCCATAGCAACCCCGTAGTGACTGATAGAGTCCCATAGTGACCCACAAATACACATGGAGACCTATAGAGACCTATAGAGATCCATAGAGACCCTATAATGACCCATTAGTGCACCCCAGCACTCAGGGTGACCTCTGACCCATGTGACGTCTCTCCCCTCACCCAGACGGGCTCCTGGGAGCCGCCATTGTTGGGGGCGTGGCTCTGGGCGTGGCAGGCCTGGCCGGGCTCCTGGGATTGGCTATCTTGCGCTCCCGCCCCTGACGTAACCGCCATGCTCTCCCCCACGTGACCCTTCCCCTTCCCACCATTGGCCCTGCTGCGGACGGAGATGAGGACACGATGACATCACGGTGACGTCAAGCGACAGCCTCCGCCCCCCCTCCCCCCCCCCCCCGTTGTAAATAAACAGCTTCGGGTTCGCCCCAACCCCACGTGACCTGAGGGGGGCGGGGCCAGCGCAATCCTCTCCTTTTCCTGCTCCACCCCCACCCCCCCCACCCCCCCCCCCCCGGGGCTCCGCAGGCGCCCTGCGCGTGGCAGGAAGCGCCCCTCCCCCTCCGCCCTTCCTGCCCCACCCCCACCGAGAGCGGGGGGGGGGACAGAAGGGGTGAGGGAAAGGAGACGGCTGCGCCCCATAGCGGTGGCGGCTCCCCATAGGGAACCCAGATATCTGTGCCCCATAGCAGAGTCCAGGCCCCCCTGAGGAATGCAGGCCACATAGAGGGCCCCATAGCACCACATAGCCCCACAGCACCATTGTAACCCTGTATGGGACCCAGGTGCGTGCAACACATGGCAGTGTCTATGCCCCACTGAGGCCTTTGGGCCCTACGGCAGCATCCAGGCCCCACTGAAGTGTCCAGGCCCCACTGAAGTGTCCAGGCCCCACAGAGGACCCAGGTACCTGGGCCCCACTGAGGCCCATAGCGATGTCCCTGCCCCATAGCACTGTCTCAGCTCCATATCAATGTCCCTGCCCTACAGCACTGTCCCTGCCCCACAGCAATGTCCCTGCCCCACAGCACTGTCCCTGACCTATAGCCATGTCCCTGCCCCACAGCGCTGTCCCCCATTGGCGTCAACAGGAAGGGGGGTGCCAGTGCCAGCAGGGGGAGGGGGTTTCCTTCCTGGCGGAGGGGGGAGGGGCGATGGGGGGTGTCTCCCCTCCCCCCCCTTTATCATGTCTCCAACGGCCCCACCCCACTGCGGTCACAGCGGCCACAGCACAGCCACCGCGACCCCCAACCCGTCTGCGACCTTGACCTGCCCTTGACCCCCGCCCGTGTCCCTGCATGACCCCGGCGCTGGGCTGGGGGGTGACCCTCGGGGTGGCCCTGGGCGCTGTGGGGTGGGGGCTGCTGGTGGCATCCCTGCCCCATGCCGTGTGGGGCATGGCCGGGGGCCAGGCGACTGCCGTAGCCACCGTCGCCATCACCCGCGGGCTCTGGAATGACTGCGCCACCGACGCCAGTGGGGTCACATCCTGTGTGCCCCTCGTGTCCCTCATCACCCTGCCCGGTACGGGGGTGCAGGGTGGGGTTGTGGGTATGGGGTGTGGAGTATGGGATATGGGGTATGGGATGTGGGGTATGGGATATGGGGTATGGAATA